>NW_007728366.1:149101-167198 GCF_000696425.1 Galeopterus variegatus
CTCACTATGCCGGCCTTCTCCACCCCCACCCGAGAAAATGGAGGCAGCTTTGATGTGGGTGTCTAGCCTGGTGTGGTGGGTGGGGGCCAGGTGGGCGGGGAGCATTCGGGCTTCGCCCCGCAAGTGGGGCTGGGCTGGGGGTGACTCACAGAGCTCGCAGAGTTGGGCCGGTCCGGCGGGCTTCACTCTGCCTCTGTGCCTGAAATTTAAATATAGTTTCCATATGCCTCATCAGAGATCAGAGAGCAAGGTTTCTTTCATGGGTTGTGTTGGCAATTATGGCCAAGGAACAAAGCTTCTGCTCTTCTGGGCCTGGGGAAATAAAAACTTATTTCACTTAACATAATATCCTCCAGGTGCATCCATGTTGCCACGAATGACATGATTTCACTTTTTTTTTTAGGGCTGAGTGATATTCCATTGTGTATATTTACCACATTTTCTTTATCTGTTCATCTGTCTCTGGACAGCTAGGTTGATTCCATGTCTTGGCTATTGCAAATAGTGCTGTCATAAACATGGTGGTGTAGATACCTCTTTGGTATGCTAATTTCCTTTTCTTTGGATAAATACCCAGCAGTAGAGTTGTTGTATCATATCATAGCTCTATTTTTAGTATTTCAAGGAACCTCCATACTGTTTTCCATAATCACTGCACTAATATATACCCACAACAGCAGTGTATAAGAGTTTACGTGGGTAGTTTTGATATTAGGAAATCTAAAAGTATAATCCACTCTATTGAGAGATGTAAGGGGGAAGATTATGGAATCATCTCATTGAGGCAGAAAAGGCATGAGACAAAGTCCAACAGGCTTTCATGATCAAGAAAATAGTAATAAAATAGAAAATCATAGATACTTCCTTAATACAAAGTATCTGTATAGAGGCCAATGGGTAAGAATGAATTTGTGTTAGGGAAATAATACAAAGCTGGCATTAATAGAAATAATACAAAGCTGGAGCTTAGAGAGTGAATGTGAAGATATATGATTAGTTAAGTAGTCAGGGAAAGAGCCCAAGGGTTTTGCGTCATATGTTGAGAACATTTGATTTTCTCTTGAAGATTAGAAAGCCGTATAGTATGCTCAGCAGAAACTCTAAATGATCAGTTTGGGATTTTGTGAAGATTATTGTCTCCATATGTAGACTACAGAGGAGCAACAGTGAGGCAGAAAGACAGATTGGGAGGTTGGTGTAATTCTGTTGACCCTGAACAATTGGTATCTGTGGGCAAGGGGTGTGGGTAAAATTCCTGAGCACACCATTGGATGTTGATAAATACAGAAATTAATTCAAAGGCATAAAAAAGTAACCTGAATAAAATGTAATGGTCTGATATTATATAAAATTTTAAAGATCTTGCAATAACTCGAGGTCAATGTTACTGGTTACAAAATATTTTACAATTACAGAGATTAGTAGAATATTAAGCCATGGAGAGTTTACTTCAAAACTTCTGTCTTTTCTGTATTCCATTGGGGTGTAAAATGGGGCTTGCTTTCTCGTTAATATTTTAAAAAAATATTTAAAATGTTCTGTTTAGTTTTTTATTTGTATCATTTAAATAGGTTCAGAAACAACAAATAAAATAAGTTCTTTTAAGCTGTGGTTGCTAAGGTGGTAAAGGGAGAGAGTGAGGGGGCTTAGCAAGAAATTGGTTAATGGACACAAGGAATGATTATATTTTGTAATGAAGAACATGCTAATTATATTGATTTGATCTTCACACTTTGCATGCAGGTATTGATGTTCAACTGTATATCCCACAAATGTGTTTAATCAATTATTTGTCAATAAAAAAATCACTGTTAACTATAAACAAACAAAACTTATTGCACTTAGATATGCAAAAAGCAAAATTTATAATATGCAAGAAAAGCTTCTTAGGGGCACAGGTTGTGTCACATGATTTTTCTCTAGCATTTGTATGGTGTTATTATCTACATCCTATATTTAATGAAATGAAAGAAAGAAATCACATGTGCAGCTGCATGTATTTACATTTTTAAAACCATCCTTACAAGAGTTATCATGTTGCCCCTCTCCATTAGATAAATTCTCTTATTTTGCTTTGATTATGAACAATGTATATAATTTAAACTTTAATTTTCTTAACCTCTCAGTGGTTTCTACTATCATAAAAGTCTTTAAAGAATGCAATTAGAAACAAATACTATGCTATGAATCTTTAAATAAGTATAGTAGAATTTTAAGTGGAAAATCATTGGATTTATTGAAGTGAGGCAGTTATACTGTGTCTTGAAAGATGTGAAGGATTTGACTAAGCAGAGATTAAGTGAATTTCAGTCCTTTAGTTCAGGTCCAGCTTAAGGTATTCTGAAAAGAAAGATTTATTTTAAATTCAAATGCTAGTAGGGTATTACTGATATTGAACATTTTATTATCCATCTAATCTTGACTCCAAAAAATTAACTGCTTATTTTTATGTTAATTAATTTTAAATGCTTGGGACTTGTTACTACTGAATTACATTTTGTGTCCAGGTTCATCTTCTTAACATCACTCCTTTTCCATTAATTAAAGAAATAACATACAGATCACCCCAGGTCATCCAGCTCCTGTGTAGAGAGGAAACAAGCTTAGAAGTGGCTGTGTGGATCAGCTTGAAGTTTTCAGTTTATTGAATCAGAGCTGAAGCTAGAACTGAGATGGCAACGAGGGCCTCCAGATTCCTGCCTAGGAGTCCTCTTCTCTCTCAATCAGTCATCCATTTAAGCTGACCTTGATATTTTCTCTAAGGTTTAAAAAATTGATCGTTAACTGTGAAAGAACAAAATTTGAAATAGTGCAAAAACATGAATTGTTTTAAATGAATAGCTATGAGTTAGCAGAGGTTCATATTTGGCACCTGGTAGGCATCCAAAAATACACTTTGAAACCTAATATTATTATTCTTTTTAAAGTATGGCTTTTGTGATAGATCTTGTTTTAATGAAGAAATACTTTGCAACTGGCAAATTGAAATACAGGCTTAAGCAGTTTTTCTTGTTCAGAGTTATTATCAAATTGTATGTGAATGAAAAATTTTAAGGATCTTTAAAACCTAGTGTTCTGATATCAGTAATGCCCTTAGTAAACATGGATTAAAGAATTAAATATACACCTTGAAACAATAAAATTCTTAAAGAAAATGTAGGAGAAACACTTCAGGAAGTAGGACTGGGCACAGACTTTATGAATATGAACCCCAAAGCACAGGCAACTAAAGGAAAAATAAACAAATGGGAGTATATCAAACTAAAAAGCTTCTGCACAGCAAAAGAAACAATTAACAGAGTTAAAAGACCACCAGAGAAAATATTTGCAAAATATACATCTGACAAAGGATTAATATCCAGAATATACGAGGAACTGAAACAACTTTACAACAAAAAGCAAGTAACCCAATTAAAAAATGGGCAAAAGAGCTAAACAGGCATTTCTCAAAAGAAGATATACAAATGGCCAACAGACATATGAAAAAATGCTCAACATCACTCAGCATTCAGGAAATGCAAATCAAAACCACACTGAGATACCATCTCACTCCAGTTAGGCTGGCTAATATCTAAAGACTGAGTGATAAATGCTTGTGAGTTTGCACAGAAAAAGGAACTCTCATACAGTGTTGGTGGGATTGCAAAGTGGTGCGGCCTCTATGGAAATAGTATGGAGGTTCCTCAAAAAAATTGCAGATAGATCTACCATATGACCCAGCTATCCCACTGCTGGGAATATACCCAGAGGAATGGAAATCATCAAGTCAAAGGTATACCTGTTCCCCAATGTTCTTTGCAGCACTATTTACAACAGCTGAGAAGTTGGAACCAGCCCAAATGTCCATCTTCAGATGAGTGGATGTAAATAAATAAATAAATAAATAAATAAATAAATAAATAAATAAATAAATAAATAAATAAATAAATAAATAAATAAATAAATAAATAAATAAATAAATAAATAAATAAATAAATAAATAAATAAATAAATAAATAAATAAATAAATAAATAAATAAATAAATAAATAAATAAATAAATAAAATGTACTTTTAATATAGAGTCTTGTTGACCCTTGAAGTTTTCCTACAAAACTGATAATATTAAGCTTCATTTTTAAAGCAATTGACATCAGAATAATCATGTAGATTACTCAAGGTAATAAAATCCAATAGTGATAGACTAGATTCAAAGTCCATCTGTTGTAGATTTCAGATATACATTGTCGTCATTATTAATTCCTCAAGTCAATGAAAACTTAATTGATAAACTAAATTATTTTTTAATGAAAATATTCCGAAATTTGCAAATGAAGGAATTAGAAGATAGGTTACTTCTTAAGGGAAACAATGGAAATTGTGGGGAAAACTGTAATTCTGTTTATTTGAATACCAGTTTACTTTTAAAGTATAAAAACTTGCATTCTCAGATTTTTTAATTTAGCTCTTCCTGTGGAGTTAAAGATATAATTGTCATTTTTATTCTACAAAAATTTAGGATCATTCTACTACAGCAAAAGTTGAAGTATTATTAAACCTAATAAAGAAAACAATATTTCCAGTACACTGTAGGAATTGTCTGTATATAACATTTATAGGGCTGACTGATTTTATACAGGAATATAAAAATTCATTTAGATTCCCTCAATGAAATTATCTCAGTGATTCACTTAGAGAATGGAAATCCTTTTCTAAGCCACATAACTACAAGTTTTAATCAATCAGCAGTTACCAGTTGATCTACAACTATAATAAAAATAAGTTCCGTTTCTACGTCATTTGATAGCTAAGGTCTTGTTCTACAGAAAATACCTTTTTTAAATCAACATACCAACTTTTGGAATTAGTGAGATGAGTGCATTTTATAGATAGAAAATAATCTGCTAATGACCAAAGTTACAAATGTCTGGTCTTTTTATTCTAAACTCATTTGTGTTTTTTCCCCACTTTTTACACCATGGTATATTTCAGCAGTAGTCTTCCCACTGCAATGAAAGCCAGTTGCTTCATTTTTTTTTTTTATCCTGTAAGTGGGTTAGGTACACCACATATGAAACAGTAAAGTAAAAATGAAGAGATTTCCCTAGTGATTGCACTGGGAAGGAAAGGCTTAATATAAGATGTAAAGTGTTAGGCTGTGTGTGTAAGCCCTGAGCTTTACAAAGAAACCTTCTGAAATCCACGCAGCTCAGATTACTATGACCCTTACTTGAACACTATACTCATCATGACCTTGCCCTCTCTCTAAATTGTATGTGATATGACTGATTCTCACCTCAGACTGTTAAGATTTGAGAAGGGCAGATTAATTACCTATTTCATCCCTATATTTTCTATAATACTTATCAGAGTGGTCCTCAACAAATGTTTTTTGAATTAGATAATATGTGGAAGTGGATAGTCAGGAGTGTTCCTGATTTCAGTGGGGGAGGAGAGATGAATATGTTTGCACACTTGTTGTATGTCAGGCACTGTGTAAAGTGCGTTTCAACCCTCAGCACTCATAATCACTTAAAATAGATATTATAATCATTAGCATGTTTAAAAATGAGTAAACTGAAGATTTGCTGTAGGTTATAAGTGACGAAGTTAGGAAGTAGTCTAGTTTTATCTATCTCCAAAGCACCTGCTTCTTTCTACTCCCAAGCAGTGCCTTCCATCTAAGATAGATTTCAGAAACAAACAATAACTCATAACCCAGTGGCTGCATTGTATTTGTGATGCTGGTTGGAAATGTAAAAATCTTACATATACTGTTTTCACACAATTCTGAGCTGGACATGGGTTTCATGGGTTTCTATTTAGGATTTTTAGAATTTTTTTAGTTTTGCACCAAGTCAAATAGCAAATCATTTTGCCTTTAAGAAATGAATTTTACTCCATGACTTTACCACAGCCAAATACTGGCTCTCAATTTTGCTAGTCAAGGAATGAGATGTCCTGAATGCGTTGGGCACAGTCTTAACAAATGATTCCAATTAACCAATTAACTAAATAAATACTGGTAAGTTAATTTCGTTCTTCCTTTCTTTATCATCACAGATATAATGCCAGGCAGAGTCAGTATACCTAGTGCTCCAAATGCAGTAGAAAATCTTGAGAAGTCAGTGAATTAGAAGGAACCATGATGAAAGCAATAATTTAGATTTGTTTTTCATGTGTTTATTCATAAGCAATTATTAAGTATCCTCTATGAGCCAGGCAAGGGACTTAGAAATGGAGATACAAAGCTTAGAGACACTGAATACTCTGGGCAGTTCACAATCCTGTAAAGTTGCAATTATGTAAACAAGTTTTTTCACTCCTGTTGTAACAAAGAAGACTTAAAGAAGAATAGAAGAGTTACAAAATATTTAATGCCACACGCTTTGCTTGCCTAAAACATTCATTCCTCCCACCCATGTTAAAATACTCCCTCACCAGAGTCTTTGCAATTATTTTATCAATACGCTTCTATTACCTTTAGTAATTCAGAGGTGTTTTCTGGCATGGACCAGGTGATCAATAAAGGCAGTAAATGGACTTGGAGGAGGTTGATAGATTAGAAAAAAGCATATTACTCTGAATAAGAAAGAATGAAGAGTGAAATGAGACTAAGGAAAATACAGACAATTCTTGTTTTACTCAGCCTTATCAATGAGTTCCTTCACACAAAAAAATACATCTATAACACCTATAAAATACTTCTCACAACCTTTGCACACTCATCAAGGTTTCCAAGTTCTAAACTAAAAAGTCTATGTATATTAATATCTACAATTGCAAGTATTAAGCATTTTTCCTAATTAACTTGTTCTATCATAGTAAAAATGGTTAATTAACTACTCAAATGACAACCAGAAGCCATTTGGAAAATTTTTATTTTAGTAGGCAATCCAAAAATAAATGATAGTGAAAAATGAAAATTTCAGGTTCTCACTAGTGAAAACAGAAGAAAGATGGGTGATATGTAGGATTTTATTCTGTAAAAGCTGGCAGACAATAAGTGAGAAATATAGAAAAATCTCTGCATTTGAGCTTCTTGAGACTGTGTGTTTTCTTTTTTTAGAAAAAATTATTTCAAGTCATAATATACCTTCTTGCATATTGTACACACTCAAGAGCAAAAATAAATTTTGTGGAGGCAAAAATAAAAAATAAAAAGAGAGAAAAAATAAACCGATTTGAGAATGGTTTGGAGAGGCATCATGGTGAAGCCAATCCACCAGTAACCAAATCGTAGAACTCAAGATTCAAGCTGGTATCTTGGCTTTTGAAATAGATTAATGGCTTTAGGTATATCATGGCACCCTTCTTGGGATCTTTTAGAAACAATAAGCAATATTTCTTTTGTTGTTTGAATGTCACAATTCTTTAATTATAAAACTGTGCCTCAAAGCAAGATGTTTGCTTTTCCTGGGACTTCTGCAAACTCCACTCCCTGAAACACTAAATACCAGAGGCAACTACCCCACACTCCACAATTACATTGACAGCGCAAAATAGTGCTCCCCCATGCAAGTACCCTTAGGAGCCTAGTCTTTCTGCTGGTTGAAAGCCACCTGAGAAAGGATTGGATGATGCTGTTGGGTCAAATGTGTCCCCCCAAAATTCATGTATTGAAAACTTGATCTCCATTGTAGCAGTGTTAAGAGGAGGGAAAGTCAAATTATGGTGTTTGAAAGGTGGGGCCTTTAAGAAGTGATTAGATCGTGCCCCTGCTGAGTGGATTGATCTGTTCATGAAGCATTGGGCATGGTTCTGATGGCTTTATAAGGTGGGCATGTGAGAAAGTTAGTTCACTCTTGCTCACGTCATTCTCTCACCGTGAGATACCCTGAGTTGCTGTAGAGAGTCACCACTCAGAAGAATGCCCTCACCAGATGTGTTCCCTGGACTTTGTACTTCCCAGCCTCTGAAACTGTTAGAAACTAATTTCATTTCTTCATAAATTACCCAGTTTCAGGCTCTGTTATAAGCGACAGAAACGAACTAATACAGATGGAAAGAAAGACTGATTCCCATCTCAATTATGGTCTTTTTCTTTTTGCTGTTAGTTAGTTTAGTTTTGTTTTGTTTTCACATTCATGCAACAAAACCCAACTCTGGTTACCTGGGGGAAAAATAATGAACGTGTGTTTATCAGAAGAACAATTGGAGTTTCTTAAAATATTGAGGGATGGTTAGAAATCAATGCTCCTCCTGAAGTTTTTGGACCTTCTTACTATTTTTGCTGCTAACTTCTGAGATGGTTTGTCCCTGACAAACTGGGTATTTGAGTATCTCTCACCATATTTCAGATCTCCAGTAGAGAGTGTGGTTGGTTCATTTTGAGTCACGAGTCTCTCAGTTAGGAGTCTTTTAGCTTGGGAACCAGGGGATTCGTTCAGCATGGGGCCCTGCAGAAGAACTGCAGTGTAGATTGCATCATAACTAATTCAGGTAACCTGCAACTAGACTTCTTTATTAGGACTTTACAGTATTTTAAATTGTTTGATTTAGGTGTCAACATTTAAAAATCAATTGCTTGCATGTAAATAGTTAGATACCACCTTGAAAACTCAATCAAGCAATATTGAGACTTTATTTCCAAAAGTCCACAAATGACTAAAGCAAAGAGGAGTTGCCCTTTTGTGAAGACAAAAAGAAAGAAGAAACAGAGAAAGAAAGAACAATAGGGTATTCAATCCCTGTGTTCCCGATAACTCCAGTCTTTTAGGTCACTTAACCGGTCCTTGCCAACATCTGAGTATGTGAGTCTCATATGCATTAGTGATGTGGTTCTTGGAACTATCATTCTGCTGGGATGGGCAAAGAAGCACTCTAAGAGAAATGAGCTTTAAATTTCATATTAAGAGTAATGCAAATTAAGGAAAGTAATAAATATGTGCAGATATGATGCATAAAATGTGTACCTTTAACCTTTTCTTTGTTACCATCATTTCCCTATATATAAAAAATTCTCACAATTTCTCATAAATGTAGAAGAAAAAGGAAAATATGTCAATTTTCAAGAAAAAGCCATGTACTATTTATAATGTCTTTTTAAAAGGCATAAGTTTCTTAAATGTGCTGACTACCTTGTTTTTGGCAGCTTCTCTTCTGCTCATTAGTTATTTCACACAAAGCAACATGAGAGTCCTGGCTACACCTATTAATTCCTTAGAGAATTGATTACATTTTCATCTTCACCTTTTTGTGCTGTCAGATGCATATTTATTCCTCATAAAAGTGTCTTCACTTGTCTGCTTCACGTTGACATTTATTTTAAACAAAAATATTTAAAATTACGTAAATTTTAACTTGCTAGTTGCTCAAATCATTAAAGATTAATAATTTTGGTTGTTTTTTGTTTATTTTAAAAATCAAATTTAAAACAGTTGATAATGACATTTCTTTAGAGAAAGAGAACAACTTGTCTTTGGGTATTTCTGTTCCCAAGTGAAATTCTTGAAAATTTACTCTGCATTTATTTATTTATTTTTAGCTCCCACAAATAAGTGAGAACACGTGGTATTTCTCTTTCTGTGCCTGACTTGTTTGACTTAATATAATTTTCTCTAAGTCCATCCATGTTGTTGCAAATGCTAGTATTTCATTCTTTTTTATAGGAGAGTAGTATTCCATTGTGTAGACATACCACAGTTTCCTTATCCACTCATCTGATGATGGACATTTGGGCTGGTTCCAAATCTTGGCTATAGTGAAGAGTGCTGCAATGAACATTGGAGACATGATGATTTCCATTGAGGTAAGAAGACACAACAATCAAAATTCCTTGAACTTGTTAAGACAAGTGAACAGATATGATGTTGGTGAGTGGGATGGGGTAGAAGAAGGGTGTAGGGAGGAATTGGTAATGGGACATGAAAATCAACTACATTGTATATTGATAAAATAAGAAAAAAAGAAGAAGAAGAAAAGAAAATTTACCCTGCAATTGAAAAGAATCAAGAATTGGTATGATAATTTTACATCTAGATTTAATGAAGATTTTCTTAAAGATGCCATGGTTGCATTGTCATTATGAAGAGGTAATGTAATTAGGAACAAGAGAAAGGAAATAAAACTGTATCCCAATGTGATATATCCATACAAAATCTGATTAGCTTCACCATGTAACAGGTTTCTCAGAGTGAATGCTTAATTGTAGTAGACATTCATCTATCTGGGCACAGTTTTCAAATCGCAGCAACATTCAGAACCCATAAAGTACTATATTGCTTAAGTCAACCAATTGAAATATGGATGAAATAATCACACAATCATAGTCATATAGTTAATTTTTAAAAACGAAATAATGGACAATATGATTAGAACCTTTTTCTTCAATATCACTTACTGATACAGAATTGCTTTAACCCATAAAATTCTTTTACCTACTTCCAATCAATATTAAGAATTCAGTTCATGTTAAATAGTGTGCCCTTAGGGTAGTCTTAAGTAGCTTGCTGAACAGGAAAATAAATCAAACACACTAGAATCTTGAAATGATGCTGACTTTGATATCTACTTGGTAAGAATTACTTTTCTACTAAATCTTGCTATAGTCTCTACTAATCCTTCTACCTATGGAAGTGACAAAAACACAATTTAGTACTTAGTATAAAAGTGAGTTTTGTGTTTGTATTGGTTATCTATTGCTGTGTAACAAGTTGCTACAAATTGAACTACTTAAAACCGTACATATTTTTGAATCAAAGTCCAGGCCCAGCTTAGATAGATCCACTGTTTTAAGTTTCTTATGAGACAACAGACAAGGTGTCAACCCAGGCTGCGAGTATCATCTGAAGACTCATCTAAGGCAAGATCCACTTCCAAGTTCATGTTGTTGTTGGCAAAATTAATTTCCTTTTGTGCTGTTGAAGTGGGGTCTATTCCTACCTGGCTCTTGGCCACCCTCAGTTATTTGACACATGGGCCTTCCCAGTATGAAAACTTGCTGCATGTAATCCATCAGGGGGGAGAGTAGGGGCTAGCAGGATGGAAGGTACAATCTCATGTGTGGAAGTGACAACCCATACCTTTGCCATATGACGTTGGTTAGGAATAAGTCATAGGTCTCACCCATAGTCAAGGGGAGGGTAGTATATAAAGTATGAATACCAAGAAGTAGGGACCATTGAGGTAATCTTAGAGTCTGCCAACCACAGTATTGTGCTTATTAAATGGCTCAGTCCTTTGTAAATATTAAGTCTTTTGCATCACCCAAGATAAAAGATTAAAGCATAAAAACGTCAAAAAGTATGTTTCTAAGTGTTATTAAAACTTACGCTAAATGAATATAACAGAGCACCAAATTAAATTTGCTCTTATATTTGATCTACGATTTATCTGAGAAATGCTTCATTCAAACTCATGATATATGGAGAAGTGTGCTTCTGGTAATCACATCTTAAAGGATATAAAAAGTAAAATTTACCTGAAAACATCTTTGTGACTACCCATATTGTTCATGAGAAGAAATTTATAAAGGGTTTTCCAATTTATGTACAAATTTATAGATGTCAAAATTTGTAATTTTTATCAAAGAAGAAAATGGCTTCATTTTGATCAGTGAAGGCTGCCCAACCTCCAAATTCCATGAGCTCAGGTAAGTTGAGAATCTCATCACAATGTAAGGCGAATTAAGATACTGTAACATCCTGAACAGAAGTGACTCCATTTTTTTGAAACTTTGAATTTAATGTTTTTTCCCCTTGTTCTTGTAACCCAAACCACATTGCTTGCAGCTAGTTGTTAGAAAACAGTGACTCTTGTTCAATCGTACAGAAAACAATTATAGAAAAATTATTAATCCAGACAGATATTCTTTACTAGCTTATTAACTTGACCTTTTTTAAGATTAATGAGAATTTAACCCATGACTTGATCCCATGGAGAACGATGATGTTGGTCACTCCTACCTGGAAATTCCTTGATGTTTATCTGCAATTTTTTTTATGATTATCGAGCATGCCTGCATGTCCCTGCTGCCCATCGCCGCTTGGTCACCATGAATGAACTCCCCACTGCTCATCCCTATAAAACTCTTTGGCAAGCCTGGGCAAAGTGGAGATGGTCTTTGAGACACAAGTCCACCATTTCCCCAGGCTGCTGGCTTCCTGACTCCTGGCTATCTTTCCTTACACAAACTCTTATCTCTCGATTACTAGCTTCTCAGTAGTGAGCAAACAGATCTTTGGGGTCTCAGTGACAATGCCATGCATCAGCTCTTTCATGACATGTTCAGAAACATATGGGCTTTAAAAGGCACTTCTGATTCTGTATTAGTCCATTTTTGTGTTGCTATAACAGAATACCTGAGACTGGGTAATTTACAAAGAATATAGATTTATTTGACTCACGATGGTGGTATAGTTGCATCTGGTGCTGGCCTCAGGCTCCTACTCGTGGCAGAAAGCGGCAGGCAGTGGTGGGTGCAAGAACACATGGTGAGAGGAAGCAAGGGAGAGAGCGGGGAGATGCCAGCCTCCTTTTAAACAACTCTCTTGAGGGAGCTACTAGAGGGAGAACTCACTCACTAAACTCCCCATCTACCCCAGGAGAATATTAATCTGTTCATGAGAGATCCATCCCCCATGACCAAAACACTGCCACGTTAGGGATCAGATTTTGACATGAGCTTTGGGGGACAACATACCCAAACTCTATCAGATTCCCCAAAGGGCTGCCTTGTGGAGATTAAACTAAGTATCATCATTTAAGGCACAAATCAGCTAAAGCTGAAAGAGGAGAATTAAAAATTTTCTACCCAACGGGCAGCTTTTTTTGGTAGGCATTTAACTTAGTATTAATCTAGTGAATATAATCTCTAATCAAAAGCAATAACAAATTCTGATTCAATTAATTAATCCTTTCTGAAAACATGTAATTCTATTTTAGGTGTTATTAGATTAGGTACAGCATAAACCACGAATTTTCATATTTATGAAATTTCCTCTCTAATTAATGAGCTCTGCTAACCAAGTGATATTTGCTTTTTGAGTCAATTTCCATAAAAACATTTCCTCATGTGAACTGAAATTTTAAAATTATAGTTCATGTATTTGCTTGATTACTTTATTTGAAATAACCTGAATTTATATAGCCTATTATATTCCCAAGTTTATAGTTTCATGGCTCATTTATTAAGTTTTTAGGGTCCATTTTAAAGGTAAATAGTTGATTTACAGAAAAACTTTCATAGCTTTCTGTCCAGATTTATTGTCATTGTATTCAATGTTATTGTTTATTGTCATTGTATTCATTGTATCCAATTGTTATTGTATCCAGTTCTTATCTACCTAATGAAAAAAATAGCTAAAAATTAAAAGGCTAATATACAATATAGTATCAGTAATTCAATCGTCAAATCTACTTTAGGACATTGTACTGAATTATAGTCTTTGGATTGTTTTGAAAGCAGCTTTCTATCATTTATAGTTCTATGGTCTTAGTAAGAAGTGCAATTTATCTATTTGTAACTTCTTATGTACTTTTCTATATGTACTCTTACAGTAATGTGTTTTAAATAACATACATTCACACTTCTATGTGAAATACAGGATGAGAAATTTCTAGAGCATGAGATAAGCAGAAACGATGTTCTAATATTTTCTTTCCTCGCCCAACTGCAGAATTTTTCATACCCAGCTTTAGGAAACTGTATACCAAAAGTATAATAACAATTGTTGGTGTAAATCAATGGCAAAAATATTGGCATAAACAGATATATTTAAAGAATAGGTAATTATTAATTTTAATTCAAGGTAATGGGAAAAAATTGAAATCAATTTATACTATTCCAAACCTATCTTTACTCAGTTGCTTTGAAAACAACCACAGGAAAAATTCAATGTTTTATAAGCAACTGAGGAAAACTTTAAACCTATTTGAAATAAGTGACTAGAATTTATTGGCTTCTATGTTTCCAATAAGGGAATTATAGTATTTGTATTTACTAAAATGCAATCACTTAAGAAGCTGGTCAAATCTAATTGTTGTAAGGAAGCTAAACGTTTACTTTAGAACTTTTGCCTGAAAACCTCTAAAGTTTGGAAAACAGAAAATCCGATACAACAGATCACAAATAAAATGTTTATTTAAATTGGCTATAAATTTTAACTTTAAAAATATATTCGTTCTTTCGTAAAAGATAAAGTAGCTATCAAAAATAATTAAGATAAAATAAATAGAGATTTTGTAAAAGATAAAGTAGTAATTAAAATGTTTAGCTGATTTTTATGAAAATGATTTTGAAATTTTTAGGTTGGTTCATTCGATATTTGAAATGAGGCTACAGAACACAATAGACATTTTGAAGTATATTTGTACAATTTAATACAGTTGGTTGGCACATTGAGTTAGTTGGCTCACCTTTCCCCATGGTCATTAACTTCAAGCGATGGCTGATGCCAACTTTCTTTGAAGAATGTGCCTTCATTTTCCTTATGAATTCATCTGCATTCATCTAAGACTACCTTACCTTAAAGCTCCAACTGAAGTTATATATCTTCCTCCGGGTCTTCTCCTTATTGTTTAAAGTGCTTGCTCTGCTAAGTGCTAGGGTGAGGAGTTTTGTCATTGGAGTGTACACTGCCTTTCTCTGAACTATGTTTTCATAGGTCCATGTGGTAAACTACTAGGACCATAAGGAACATAATGCCATCTTGGCTTGGTCGATTCAGGTCCTGTAAGATCTTGCAATATAAACATCATTATATACAACTATTATTACACATCTGCTATGTAGAATGCTAATTCTGGCATTATCCTTACCAGAAGCAGAGACTATGTGTAGGAAGAGTGTCATTCAAAGGTGTAACACATGGCTGCCTTGGACTTGACCTGTCTCACCTGCTGGCTCACGTAAGACCAGACTTAATCAGAAACTCTATGCTAACCAATTTTTTCTAATTAAATGTAAAAGTTACACATTAAGATTATTGATTATATATTTTAGAGGTTAAATTAGTTTGGCAAATTCTTTTTGGAGTTGTGTTTTGAAAATATGGCACCTGGGGATGAAACAGAGAGAGAGAGAGAGGGAGAGAATTGGAGTAGGCATATGGAATATAGTACTAGATGTCACTAATGTTTAAGAACAGATCTGAAAAGGAGGGGATGAACATGTGAAGTATATATTTTTAATGTAAACTCATAAACTTCTTAATATCCAATACTCTTTCACCTAAAAATAATCATGTCACTTGGTAGCGTAGTGTGATAGATGAATACATTTTTATTCTCCATGAAATTTATCTTTTTCCTTTCTAAATAGAGATCAATACTTTAGATTTACTTGGTCTTGCACAAATTTGGGGGCTGATAAGTGGGCATAGATTAATCTACAACATCTATGATTTTTAGAACTATATACGTTACTTAGTTTTTATATTAGTGGATGTCAAAAGAAGACTTAGATGTACAGTGCTAGAGGACAGCCTACAAAATTGGTTTTCTTATCTGGTGAATTTTAAATAGCACTTTAAGCTGGGGTATCTTTTTTTTTTTTATTTTGGAGAAGGAAAAGAATTTGATTCAGTAAAATAATGTCTGGGCTTTAAACTGCAACCCAAATTACCAGGTGACATTTCATTGAATCCAAGATTTAATCAGAGGTATGAGACTCATGGGTACTTGAGTGATGTTTTAAATCAGTGGCTACTAATTTATTCTTCAAATTTGGCAACTAAGACTTTTTATGTATATGGAAAAGGTTAACAAGTTTTCATTTGATAGACTAAGTGCCTTGTTGCAAAAATACTGGTATAAATATTATGTAATAATTTAAAAATACATTTTGACTAATTAGAAAATTCATAGTATGTTTGCTTTCTAAAAGCACTGGCATGTGTCTCATTATGTTTATGCAATCAAAATCCATTGTTACTTGGTCTTTAAGTTGTGGTCTCAACAGGAACTGAAAATCTGCCCAAGATTTTTACATTTTCTAAAACTAAAAATATATACCTCTGAGAAGGGGCCTTTCATATCTAGGAACGTCATACCTAGGAATGAAGGTATAATTTAAGCAGAATGTATGCTCTGTAAACATTTACTTTTTCAAGCTAGATATTTGACTAAAATTTGTTTAATAAATACCAGATAATACTTTGGTAGTGTCATGCTTGGGATGGCTTCCCCTATTTAACAGGACTGATCTCCATATCCCCAACATACATACAATAATTCAGGGTCATGACACATATTTAATAAACAAGACATTACTAAAATAAAATGTTTTCCCTTTATAATTCAGTTTATAGGTTTGAGAGTTGAGTCCTACAACCTAGCTCATATGTAAACAAATTGTAAAATACATATTCACTATTTCAAGACTGATCTGGGTATTTTTTAAATGTCATCTACACCTGGTGTACTGTGATTCAGTGAACTATTCATATACGCAAAACAATGCACTTAAAGAAAAATACAGATATAAAGCATTGCCACTTAACACATCACTATACTGGTTAAACTTTGAAAGATTAATGAAAGCACATTAAATGCTGAATTTAGGGTGTGTGGAAGAACAAAAGAGATCTCTGAAAATTGTTTAAAAGAAAATAAGTCGAGCACCACTGACTGTGATCACAGTGGCTCATGCTGCAAGATGCTGATCATTGCCATAGCAACAGACCGTGTTTTCTCACATCATGGAAATCAGGAGTCTGTGAGTTATGAGTGCAACATCCCTCCGAGGGGACAAATACAAAGCCATTATGGGAAAGGGCAATAAAAGATGTAGTCATAGTTAAAGATGAGCATTTTGAAAAGGGTAATAACAAAAGCACGCAAAGATAGATGGGCAGCTTATGAAAATTTGAATCTATTTTTATAAGTGGGGGCTTTTATTTGTAACCATTCTTAATTACTGTTGTCATTGGCTAATTTTCTTTCTTTTTAAAAAAAAGTAAGACACAGGGCCGGCCCGGTGGCGCACTGGAGAGTGCACCGCTTGGGAGCGTGGCAGCGCTCCCGCCACGGGTTCGGATCCCATGTGGAGACCGGTTCCTGCTCACTGGCTGAGCGCGGTGCAGGCGCGACACCGAGGGTTGTGATCCCATTACCGGGCAGTAAAAAAAAAAAAAAAGGAAAAAAAAAAAAAAAAAAAAAGAAAAAAAAAAAAAAAAAAAAAAGTAAGACACAAAATTGAGCAGCTTCAAAAAGAAAGTTCAAATTTTTACATTTTATTTCCTGAGACACTGTATTTTATACTACTGCCAATTCAAAGAAATATATAAAAGATTCTTAAGTTTCATATATAGTAAAGATTACACTGGTCAAATATTAGACCACATCTATGCTGTAGGGATGAATATTTCACATACTAAATTTATATGTTTCAAACATATGTATATATGTTCCCTTATTATGAAGCATATTAGGCTCAAATGTATTGATCCATTATTAAGTACAGAGTTCATTTGCATAAGAAACCCACAATTTTTCAAAATCTTAGTGTATTCAGAATGGCACTCTCAATAGTGGTTAAGTAAGGTTCAAGTGGACTGATGTTGTCACAGATAGCAATGGTAAAATCTGGACATAATACAGGAGCAGCTACCTAATGGCACTGGGAAATGAAGGGAAGCCGATGGATGTGGAATATGCACTCTGAAGAAAGGTGTAAAACATTCCCTATTGCTGTTTTTACCTGAGGGACAGGAATGCTGAACACAACACACAGCTGGGAGCAGCAGAAAGAACACAGTCTTTCTGGCCTCAGGAGAGACACTTAGAGTCAGGGTAATTCAGTCACATTGAAAATTGGGTAGGGTACCTAGGACAACGTCTTGTATTACATCTTGTATTTTTTCTGACAAGGCCAGAGAGTGGATTCCAGATTTCTGTCTGGACATACTTTTGGTTGCTTCGTGAACCATATCTAAGCAGAGCAGACTCAGAGAAACTCAGAGACAACAGATCTGAACTGAGATGGGAGCTACTGTCCAAGACACAACTTACATTTTGTGGTCAGCCAAGTTAATTGCTGGCCAAAACAAAAGAAACATGACTTAAGGAGAACAACAACAGATTATAGAGTTTCCACATCTTAATATTCATAATATCTAAGATAGATCTACCATATGACCCAGCTATCCCACTGCTGGGAATATATCCAAAGGAATAGA
>NW_007728366.1:171460-173968 GCF_000696425.1 Galeopterus variegatus
AGCATATGAATTGTTTATTTCTGAAATTTTACATTTAGTATTTTTGGACTGTGGTTGACTGCAGGTAACTGAAACTGAGGAAAGTGAAACTGTGGATAAGGAGGGACTCTTAAGAGTTAAGCCTTGATCAAACTTTAGTTATTACAGAAAGATAAACAAAAAATTCTTAAATACAAGTGCTCAAAAATTAACTGAATGTAATTCTTGAATACTATTTCTGCGTTAAATAAGAGTAACAATCAAACGGATGTTTATTTAATGAAAAAAATGATTTGAAATTTTAAAAATAGCCCCAAGACAAAAAAAAAAAAAAAGTGTTTTTAAAGTAATTCTTATGTTCTAAGTTGTAATTGGTCCAGGCTTTCAAAAGCCTTTAGTAAAAAGGGTCTACTAAATAAGACCAAATTTTTAAAAAGAGAGAGAAAAAATAAAAGGTCAAGGGCAATCTACTTCTAAAAACACATTTAAATATTTGTGGTGGTGGTGCAGATGTAGCAAAGGAGTTAATGAGCTTGATTGTAATAATTATTTCACAATATATAGGTATACTAGAACATCACACTGTACACTTTAAATATATACAATTTTTGTCATTCATACCACAATAATCATGAACATTTTTTTAGAGATTAAGTAGGAAGCAAATAGAACAAAGAAAAACAACTTACTTATGCAGCTTCAGAATAGCATGAAGGCTTCCAGTTTAGGACAGAACAAGTATTTTTCTTTTCTCCCTAGAAAATTTTGTTAAAATTATAATAAATGACTGTAAGGAAGGGAACCCCACATCTGAGAGGACAATCACATAGTTTTTGCCTATTCCAAAGAATTCACCCAGTATTTCAATAGGTAGAGACATTGGTTTATTCGACTTACAGGAGTCACTGATGGTGGCCTGTCAGCTAGATATCCACACCACATGGGGTACATACAACAGTTATATAGTGAACAGATCAAAGTGGGGGTGCAAATCATTTTCAAGTTTATGTGCAGACCTTCACCCAGCTTACATAACTCAGAGATGGCAGATCTGGCTGATTAGGTAAGTCAATCTACTTGCTACTCCCCTAGTGCCAGAGAGTTTTAGCACCAGTGTGCTAATTCATTTACTTAGGTTCCCTGCTTCCTCCAGTCTTCCATTTGTCTTAAAGGGGACATGCCTTTTCTTAGGAAACTANAGAAAGAGAAATCAAGAAAGCCTGCCCATTCACAATAGTCACCAAAAAAATAAAATACCTACGAATTGAACTAACTACGGACGTGAAAAATCTCTATAATGAGAACTATAAACCACTCCTGAGAGATATTATAGAGGATACAAGAAGATGGAAAGACATCCCATGCTCCTGGAATGGAAGAATCAATATAGTGAAAATGACTATACTACCCAAAGTAATATAAAAATTTAATGCAATCCCCATCAAAATTCCTATGACATTTCTCTCAGAAATGGAAAGAACTATACAGTCATTTATCTGGAATAACAAAAGACCATGAATAGCCAAAGCAATGCTGAGCAAAAAAAATAAAGCTGGAGGTATTACTCTACCTGACTTTAAACTATACTACAAAGCTATAATAACCAAAACAGCATGGTACTGGTATAAAAACAGAGACACTGATCAATGGAATAGAATAGAATACCCTGAAATCAACCCACGCACTTACTGCCATTTGATCTTCGACAAAGGCATCAAGCCTATTCACTGGGGTCGGGACTCCCTCTTCAGCAAAGGGTGCTGGGATAACTGAATATCCATTTGCAGATTGAAACTAGACCCACATCTCTCACCATGTACTAAAATCAACTCAAAATGGATCAAGGATTTAAATATACACCCCGAAACAATAAAACTTATTAAAGAAAACATAGGAGAAACCCTTCAGCAAATAGGGCTGGGCACAGACTTCATGAATATGACCCCAAAAGCACAGGCAACCAAAGGAAAAATAAACAAATGGGACTATATCAAACTAAAAAGCTTCTGCACAGCAAAAGAAACAATTAACAGAGCTAAAAGACAACCAACAGAGTGGGAGAAAATATTTGCAAAATACACATCCAACAAAGGACTAATATCCAGAATATATAAAGAACTCAAACAACTTTACAAGAAAAAAACAAGCAACCCAATCAAAAAATGGGCAAAAGAACTAAGTAAGCATTTCTCTAAAGAAGATATGCAAATGGCCAACAGTCATATGAAAAAATGCTCAACATCACTCAGCATCCAGGAAATGCAAATCAAAACCACACTGAGATACCATCTCACCCCAGTTAGGATGGCAAAAATCCAAAAGACACCGAAAGATAAATGCTGGCGTGGCTGCGGAGAAAAAGGAACTCTCTTACACTGTTGGTGGGAATGCACAATGGTGCAACCCCTATGGAAAATGGTTTGGAGGTTCCTCAAACAGCTGAAGATAGACCTACCATACGACCCAGCTATCCCACTCCTGGGAATATATCCAAAGGAATGGAAATCATCAAGTCGAAGGTACACCTGT
>NW_007728366.1:174968-186097 GCF_000696425.1 Galeopterus variegatus
ATCTTGGGAAAAGCATAGAGGATTCTTTTCCAAAAATATCAGAAGCACCTATATTAAAGGTAATTTGATAGTTTTTATGTATGAAAATTGTCACCAATAGGTAAATATTTAACTGAATTTCACTCAAGTATGTATAAAAATGTTAAACATATCACTCAATTATAAATAATAATAAATTCTTTTCAAGGAAGTTTTCAAGTCAACATAAGTTTAAAGTATAAACAAAATCCCAAATCAAAGGAACTATAGCATAAGAGGTTAGTTGGTAACCATCAAAACCTTTGAATTATGTACTTAACTTTAAGTAATTGTAGCAATAAGGGTATTGTATTAGAGCAGACTATCACTGTTATAGGGATGGGTGATCCAAATTTTAGTGACTTAACATAATATAAGTTTGTTTACTGGGTCACAAACAGGTGAATGTCAGTGATCAGTGACTGAACTTCTCTCTTGTGACTCACAAGATTTTAGAGCCTCAGAATTTTCTGTTGGGCCATCTGTGTCCTGCTGGATGATGGGAAAAGACCAAGATTGACAAATCACATAAAACTTTAATTGGCTCTGTTTGGAAGGCATCTATTATATGGGCCTGCATAATCCACACTATTCCACCTTTACCTTAGAAAATAAAACCTACCTCTCTGTGTATAGTAGGTAAGAGGAAAAGTGTAGTGAAAAATAATCCAGTTTCTACCATAGTTATAAAAAAAAGAAAAAGATTGTAAACATCAGCAATAATCATTCATTTTTAAAATTAATAATAATTTGAAGTAAAATGCTAAACATAAAGCTGCAATATAAACCAGCACTTATTATCAATGGAAATTAGTAAATTACTATCACTTCCTTATATTATTTAAAAGGTCTTAAAATTAATATTTCTATTTTCAACATTGATAATCATAAAAAAATAGATTTAAATAACCAATAAGAGAATTTTAAAATAATGTATACTTTCTAAGACACTATAGGAAAAAGCCATGTATAGTACAAACAAAAAATAGTATAGTACAAATGAGAGGCAATAAACTACAAACATGAAAAAAAACAAAAACAAAAACAAAACAAAACAAAAAAACCCCCTAGCATACTAAAACCTAAAATGCATAAAACAAGAAATGAGAAACACAAACCAAAAAAAAAAAATCAAATAAACTCTATTAAAATTTATTCTCTCTTATAATTAAAAAAAAAAACCATAAAATAATGACAATGAATTTCAAAGAAGGGTGAAACAAAATAAATCATATTGTCTACTTCTATTTACATAAAATTCAAAAACAGGCAAAAGATTTGTTGGGAATCAGGATAGTGTTAACACATGGGAGGGCAGTAATTAGAGGAGCTACACAGGTGGCTACTTTGTTTTTCTGGGATTATTCAATTTCTTTATATGAATATCTGGTTGCACAGTTATGTATACTTTGCTGATGTTTATGTCTTATAATTCTTCTGATAGCAAATCACTTTTATCTATGTGTGTTACATTTCAATAAAAATATTTTTTAAAAGGCAAATATATTTGTTATAGAAACAAATTATAAAGTATCCATTATTTACCATAAACATTACTTAAACTGTTTGGACCTGGGAATAAAACTATAAAACTTTGTAAAAAGGGATAAATAGGGGCTGGCTGGCAGCTCATTTGGGAGAGTGTGGTGCTGATAACACTAAGGTCAAGGGTTCAGATCTCATAACCAGCTAGCCATGGGGAGAAAAAAGAGAAAGAGATAAATGAAGACTTAGATAACTGGGGAGACAGGTATCACCTGGCTTGGTGATCGGATCAGGTTCATCAAATCAGAACAAAGTGTGGCACTTCCTCCAACTGTTGTAGAAAGGAGACCTGACCCCTTCCAGTTGGTGTGTGAACGGATGTGAAGCCCTTTCAACAGCATTAGTGGAACAGAAAGGAGGTGGTAACTGCTGACCAAAATTAAGGCTGTCAAAAGGCAGAAAAAATTTTGTAAAGTTTATTGGGAGCCAAATGTGAGGACCAACCTGGGAAACACCATCGGGCAAGGAGTCAGAGTATTGCTCCCAATTTTATTACAAATAACAAAGCCTTTATAGACAGAAAAGTCTGAAGAGAGCAGAAACAAAGAACCAAAATTGGACTGGCCATTTCAAAGTTAGTTTCCTTGTAAGATGGGGAGAGGAAGAGAGAACAATAGGAAAATAACTGATTAACTAACATCAGGTTACTTCAAGCTATCTCTTCTGTGTAAGGATTAAAGCAGAGGGAACTTCATTATATTATCTATTGAAAATTTAAACTGGCTTGTTCTGGAAATTGGCTGTTATCTCTTTCTCCTGACTTTTCAGAAGGTCAGATCACAACCGTAGTCACTAAAACTTAGCAGTAGTGACTCCATTTTAATTTTAATTCAATTTTTGGGAGGCCTAGTGCAGGAACTTAGTCCAACACAAAGGCATTTGATAATTTTTGTTTAACACAACTAAGACAATGGCCAAGGAACAGAAGCCAGAGCCCTGATCAAATCATGCCACACTACCTTTTCCTTGTATTTTTGCTGCCATATAAATTAATAATCAAAAGTAGGTCTGTTAAGTCACTGTGCTAGTTGTTTCCACACACTGACCTCCTACTTCTCTGCCCAACCCATCCTTGGATTTCTAAGTACATTTCATCTTGGGAAAAGCATAGAGGATTCTTTTCCAAAAATATCAGAAGCACCTATATTAAAGGTAATTTGATAATTTTTATGTATGAAAATTGTCACCAATAGGTAAATATTCAACTGAATTTCACTCAAGTATGTATAAAAATGTTAAACATATCACTCAATTATAAATAATAATAAATTCTTTTCAAGGAAGTTTTCAAGTCAACATAAGTTTAAAGTATAAACAAAATCCCAAATCAAAGGAACTATAGCATAAGAGGTTAGTTGGTAACCATCAAAACCTTTGAATTATGTACTTAACTTTAAGTAATTGTAGCAATAAGGGTATTGTATTAGAGCAGACTATCACTGTTGTAGGGATGGGTGATCCAAATTTTAGTGACTTAACATAATATAAGTTTGTTTACTGGGTCACAAACAGGTGAATGTCAGTGATCAGTGACTGAACTTCTCTCTTGTGACTCACAAGATTTTAGAGCCTCAGAATTTTCTGTTGGGCCATCTGTGTCCTGCTGGATGATGGGAAAAGACCAAGGATAAGAGTCAGCATGCAGGATGTTAGAGTATTGAAGCAAAGCTGCAAGGGTTTAAAGGGCACAAAATAATCAGTTGAAATAACAAAAGTAAGTCAATCAACTGGGTGCTGTGAGTATAAACAAATGATGAGGGTCATTTTTTTTTAATGAGTTTAATTCACAGGGTTACAAAAATGTAGAATCTCAGAAGTAGCCATAGGCACGAACCTAACTCTTTCTTAGCTGATGGCAGAATCTCTTCCATAAGTAGAGACTTGTAGTCAACTAGCTTATGTTTGAGCATCTCCACTGAAGAGATATCATTTTCTCTTGAGACATCGCATTCTCTTCCTGGGCAGATCTAATAAGAAAGTTTTTTTTTGAAATTTACAATAAGTTTTTCTCCTATCGGCTTCAAACATTCATCTCTCTCTTTTTTTTTTAATCTCTTTGAATCACAAAAAGTAAAGCTAATGACGGTCTGTATGATAGCTTTCAGATATAATTTGCAAAACAACTTGTATGGGAAGCATTATACTTATTTCATATTTAAGTACACTAAGTCTTATAGAATTTAAGAAATTTATGCAAGTTTGTATTTCTAGGAACTGTTGTGCAGATGCTGGGGCCCAGAACTATCAGAATTGTTAGCTGAGTGTTTTCTAGCAATGAACCCAAAGGTGATAAAGTTAAACAGCTTTGCTTTCTCTTTGCTCATTCTATCTTGCTTATATCAGAAATATGTATTAATTGCCAGGCACGTTTGCAGTGATGGGAATCCCAAGGAGACAATAAACTGGAGGTAAAGAATGCAGTTTCATGGATGAATACACAAACTGTCGTGTGAGACATTTAAGAAAAATTAGGGGTTGCAAATGGTATATGATGTGGTGACATGACCAATCTGGAGAGCTTGGACCCTGATGAGTGAGGCAGAACTTGCTTAAAGGACACCAAGTTCTTAGTGTTTGAAAATAAAAGGTAAAGGCAGAGTGATTCAAAGCGAGTGTGTAACAGCCTGAACAGAAGTGATTTCATTTGATTAAACTTGTAAATTTAAGTTTTCTTTCCTTGTTCTTGTAACCCAAACCACATAGCTTGCAAGTGTTAGTTAGAACACAGTGACTATTGTTCATATGCTTGTCAGAACACAGTGGCTCCTGCTCACAATATACACAAAATAAATAGAGAAAAAAATATTAACTAAAATGGCCATTCGTTAACAGCTTATTAGCTTGATCTTCTTGAGATTAGCCGGAACTGATCCCATGACTTGACCCCACAGAGGAAGATGACACTGATCAGCTCCCACCTGGGAAGTTCCTTGATGTTTATCTGCAAGTGTTTTTTTTGTTTTTGTTTTTGTTTTTGTTTTCTTTTCTTTTTCTTTTTATGATTACTGAGCATGCTTACATATTCCTGCTTGGTCACCATGAATCAGCTCCCCACCACCATCCCCATAAAACTTTTTGGCAAGCCTGGGAAAAGCGGAGATGGTCTTTGAGACACAAATCTGCCATTTCCTCATTCTGCTGGCTTCCTGATTAAAGGCTATCTTTCCTCACGTCAACATTTGTCTCCTGATTATTTTGGCTCTCGAGTGGCAAGCAAACAGACCTTTGGAGTCTTGGTAACAAGTAGAAACACTAGGGTCTCAATGTTGATAAAGACATTGTCTTTAGAACAGCAGGAATTTACTGAATTATTTGAATGGGGTGGTTGAGTGACATGATTACAAACTCATTGGATCACTGCTGATGGCAGACCATTTAAATATATTTTGTTGTTTTGTTTTGTTTTGTTAGAAAAATTCAAAATTAATTCTTTCAGTAGCCTGTTTTGCCTATGAAATAGTACTTGTCTATTGCATCAGCCTAGCTGTTAATCAAGTACTTGCATTCCTCACTTCTGTAACCATGCTCGCTTATTGCATTAGCTGCTGCCCTGGCCACATGAATTCTGAGAAAACGAAACTTACAGTAGCCTTAGCCATATGAGTTTTGAGAAACTGAAACCTAAAACCTGGAAGAGTTTGAATAAGAGTCAGCATGCTTACAGTAGCCTTAGCCATATGAGTTTTGAGAAACTGAAACCTAAAACCTGGAAGAGTTTGCCTATATAAACACTTTAACACTTGAGCTCAGGGCTTAGAGCTTGGAGCAATAGCTCATCTGGGCCTGCTGGCATAATAAAGTACCTGACTCTCCAACTCTCTGAGTGCTGATTGCTTCTCTGTCCAGTCCTTTCCATAACAGTTTTGTTTGGCTCACAGGTGATCTGAAAACAAACAAGCAGACAGATTTATAGCTTCTTAAACAAATTAGAAGTCTGTCTTAAATCGAGGCCATCATTCTCTTTTAGCCCCAATTTGTTGATACTAAGCAACTGTATCCTCTTTCAGATTGAACCTGTATAGTATTTGCCATTGGCCTTGATACTCAGGTGGCATTCAAACCTCTGTTTTCCCTGCCTGGACCTTGAAGGATTTGAGTTTTTGACCCTACAACAGAGTGTGGTGTAATGAACAGTAACTACACAGACATAGCTCTATTCCTAATTAAATGCAAGACCTTAGATAAATCACTTAACATCTCTGGAATTTAGTATATTTATCTGAAATTTAGTATATTCATCTGTAAAATTATTTGATTCATAATTTCTAAACTTCCTGCCAGCTCAAAATGTGGACAATTTTATTTTTAGCAATCTATTTTAGAACTTTCTAATTTGACCTGATAACTTCTAAAAATTGATTATTATTTTCTGCTCCAGGCCCATTAGCAAAAAATGAGAGGTACCTGAAAGAAAGTGAGCCAAGATGCCAGGTACCATTCAAGCTTTATTAAAGGAAAAGAATCTGCTGGGCTGCACTCAAAGTGAAGAACAGCCCAGGGCTGCCCTGAAAATGGGGGACAGCGCTATGTGTGGGGGTGGTAGAGCTTATATAGTGCACCAAGGGCTGGCTAATACAATCAAAGAGGGTTATTATGCTAATGTGGATCAGGATAAAGAACTGGGTCCTTGCAGAAGCAAAAGGTGTTTCTGTTTAAGTCAGGAGGCTTCTCATAAAGGAAGGGATAAGGGGCTTGGTGCTGGAGTGGGAGACAAGGCCAGTAGCTATTTTGTGCTCATTGTGTGCACAATGGTGCCAGTCACATTTAAAATCCATCAGTACCTTCTCCATCAATTATATTTTGGACCTATTAACTATAGTGACCAAGGGAAAAACTTCCCCTAGTCCTCTGAAAATCAGTTGATAAGCTCAAATTAATAGGAAGAAAAGGCATAACAAGTTTTATTTTATTGTGTTAGGGGGTTAGCAGTGCACAGGGGAGTAGCAAGAGAATGATTTCCCAATAATCCAATGGAGTACAGAAGATTATATATCAGTCCTCATAGGGGAAAGAGGAGATGGGGAAGTGGGTATAGGAGTAAACAATTTTCAGGACAAATAAATGAGCCCAAAGGACAATGGCCTGGAATAAAGTTTCTGGAGCTCAGGGGGAGATGGTATCACATGTGGAGGAAGGAGGCTGTATTGTTATGTTATGCAAGCTAAAATATCTCAGCTAACTTGTAGCTGCCCTCAGAAAAACTAGATAGTAGAAATAGGAGAGGCCTCAGAGGAAGTCTGCCTTTTTGTTTTACAGATGAAAATTTCTTCTAAAAAAAAAAAGGCTGTATTCTAACTATTCTTTATTTTCCAGTCTCTCTGAATTAGCTATCTTAAAATATGTCAAAGAAAATATAAAAAAAATTTTTTAAATTAAAAAATTTTAAAAATAAGCTAAAAATATATGTCAAAGAAGCATATTTTGGGCTGAGATACTTTGCATTCCTACAATAAGAATTTGGAATATAACATATAAACCAAGGTCTTAATCTCAAATGCCTGCAGAGGTCTGGTGAGGAGCACAGACAGGTGAAATGTGCCAGCAGGGACACGTGCACATTGGAGACTGTACACCTTGAGTGAATGGGCATTCACTGCTAAGGTCCAGCTATCAACTGCATGCCCAAAGTTGCCAAATCTGATTTCTAAAAAATAACTCAAAAACCAGGACTTGGCTGTGAAATCTTGTTATTTTTTAGGTGTTGGCAATGGATTTGTTTTCTTTTAAAATACCATGTTAGCTAAAAAACAAACAAGTCTGAAGATCGGGTAGGGATCATGGGTCTTCAGAATATGACTTCTCACCTAAGCTCTTCATATCTTTTCTTTTCTTCATATCTTTTCCTGGCTACTGTCTCTCTCTGGCCTTGGCCTTTGCCTGTGTTAACAGCTGCCCAAAATTTCAGATGCTTTGCTGAAGAAAACCTATACCTGCTTTACCTGGGAATTTGCTGGAAATGCACATTCTCAAGGCCCACTTTTGTCCTACTTCATAAGAAACCCTGGGGGATGGAACTCAATCATCTATGTATTAATCAGCCATTGCAGAACTGTGGAATGAGGCTTTTGTTTAGAACATTTGGTTTTCAGTCCTAGCTGCACATTAGAATCATGTGGGAATTTGCTGAGATCACTTTTTGAAAAATATCGCTAAACCCGTTTAATTGGTTTGGGGTGGTACCTGGGCACCAATAAATTTTAAAACTGATTCTAAAGTATAGGCAGGCTTAAAATCAGTTGGATTAGCTCATCAACGAATTAAACTATAGTTGACCTTGAGATAGAAAAAGGATTTCCCAAGCCTGGGAAGACCAAGAGGTGATAGATTGTGCTGCTGGTTCCCACTCAAATGTTTGGGATGTGGCTAGACTTCAGAAAAGGATATTGATGACTGAGGACTCATTATAAGTTCTTTACCTTCACAACAGCTTAGTGGAGAGTATTTCCAATTGCCAGTGCTGTAGGGAAACTTGACCTTTGAGGTTTTCTACATTGGCATGCTGGGGTCTGTGCAGAGTGTGAAGATTAAGGAGGGGCAAAATTCACAAGCTATAGGAGAAGCACAATTAAATCGAGCCACAGGCAAGGGCAACAGACATTTCCCTGTTTTGATACCACACAGCTTGGGATGCTCATATAGCCTCATTGAGATAGAGAAGCTCCAAGCAAAGATGGAATCAGATAGCCCATAGTCAAGAGCCTAATCCTCTAGTTTATAAATTCAAGGTCCAGAAAATCAACTCTATGGTTGAATAGGCTCTGTTTGTAAACTCACTGGGAATGAGAACAAGTGTTGTTTAAGAAGTTGTCTTTAATATATTGCAACACTATTTAAAAATAAACAACTTTTATTTCAGCTGCTTAACGTCAGTATTTTAAAATTAATACTTAAACATTTTGATTTGTTTATGCAAATTATGTATAAATTAATTTGCTAGTATTTTAAAATGAGCGATTGTTGACTTAAAAAGAAACTGAGGCCAAATACATATAGCAGGGATTTATTGAGCCAATATAAAGATTGCAACCAGGGAGACAGGTATCTCTGAAAAATGTGTTTAAACAGAGCCAGCAGAGCTTAGCATTTTATAATCACAAGAAGGGGGAGAAATCAAAGGTATAAGGACAACTCTCCTAATCACTTCATAAGTTTTTCTTTTGGTTGCACATGAGGTACAGATTTGGGACTGTTATTAGGTTACATCCTACATGCAGGGATCTCCCAAGGCATTGACCTGGACAGAGCAGGTCAGATTTTTTAATTGAAATGTACTGATTATACATATTTGTGGGTTAGAGAGAGAAGATTTTTCTTATTATTATCAAAACTGTTTTTCAGTATCATAGCCTAGAAAAATTATGGGAAAAACAACAGTAATATTTGCATTTTATTTAGTGCTTATTTTCCTTCAAGTAATATTCTAAACAGTTAGAAGCTATTATCTCATAGCAATACTACTATTATAAGTTTTATTTTAAAAATGAGGGTTTCCAAGGCAAAGAAAGGATAAATAACTTGCCTAAAATGCGTGGCTTAATCCAGGCAGCATAACCACTAAATTATCACTATTGAGTCATGTTATGGTCTTCATATAAATAGAGACATAGATAGAAATTTGTGTGGGAGATGTTATTAATTTGATTATCAAAGAAAGTCAAAATGTAAAATTGTGATTCAACTTACATATCATTATTATGAAAATAATCCTCATTTTAATTTTAGTTGAGTAATGTTAACAGAGCTAATTTAAAAGTGTATATTTAATAATTTTAAATAATACAGGCTTTAGCACTGGCAAAAGAAGTGAATATCAGAAACTAAGCTAGTTAAATCTATATATCTAAATATTGAGAAAATTTTAGGAGCATTTTTAAGTAATATAAATGGTAATTTAATTGTCATTTGATATTTTAGCATACAAGTAATATGAAGGTATTTCAAACAGCTCATGGAAAAATAGAATTGAAAGATAATATAAATTTTTCCATGAATTTTTTAAAGTTTCCTCTATAGTGAGCATGGCACCATGAAGCTTACACTTTGAAAGGCTGCAATAAAGTATAACATATAAAGAAGTCTAAAATCACATAGCCAAGCTCAACTATAAGATAAATATTTTTCCAGACAAGGTGTGAAACATACACGTACAGTGGTGGGCAGTGACGAAAATGAGACCTCCAGGTACAGAAGCAGACAGTTGAGGCCAGGAGTTCGACTCTTGCAAGATAATAAGGAGAAAAAAATCCACTCCCTTAGAAAGGATCCAGAGTCAAACTTACTGTTCATAGGGCTGGATAAAGGTTAGCCATCCATGAAAGGAGTTAAAAATCAACCAACCAAGTGCACATGTGCGCGGGCACGCACACGCACACACACACACACACACACACACACACACACACAACCCACTAATAAGCTGCCAGTGCTTGTGGCAGAGTTTTATAGAAAACAATGGACCTAAGGAGTTTGGGGACAAGCACAGAGTCTCACTACCAGAATCTGAGCCGAGCTGCAAAGTGCACATGTGCGCGGGCATGCGCACGCACACACACACACACACACACACACACACACAACCCACTAATAAGCTGCCAGTGCTTGGGGCAGAGTTTTATAGAAAACGATGGACCTAAGGAGTTTGGGGACAAGCACAGAGTCTCACTACCAGAATCTGAGCCGAGCTGCTTGCTGACTCTGGGTCAGGGTCAGCCCAAGCTTCACTCCCTCACATGGCAGTAACTGAAACATTTTTATAAGAATATGCTTAGAGGTTACTGAAATAGAGCTGGATAGATAACACAGCAAAAGTAAGGAGAGAGAGAGGAAGGAGAGGAGGGAGAGAAAGAGAGAGACACACACACACATTCAAATAAAACCTGCAAATCAAAGTGTCCAAGCACATGAAGATAAAACAGCCAATAAAAACAAGATAAACAACTGGACAAGAAATCTACTGCAAATGAAATTAATTACTAGAATAGCTGATACTATTGAAAAGAAATACATTAAAGATGTTCAAGGAGTTAAGTAAAGAATCCACTAAAAAGAATATTAAATTATTTTTGAAAAATAAGAAGAAATAAAAAAAGATCAGGTAGATATAAAACAACCAATTAGAAATATTGGAAATGAAAAAAATATAAACATTAAAATAAAAATGAAACAGAAGATATAATCTCTAAGCTAGGCAGCATTAAAGAATTATTGTGTGAATGTGATATCTCACCCAGATTTATAGCATAGAGAAACAAAAAAATACAAATACAAAAGATTAATTAAGAGACATGGATTGATTGAGAGATTCTAAGATTAATTTTATAGGATTTTTTTTTTCTTTTTGTCTTTTTCCTTGTCCGGCAACGGATCGCAACCCTCAGTGTTGCCCCCGTACCGGACCGGGGACCGGCAACGGGATCGCAACCCTCGGTGTTGCTCCCGCTTTTTTTTTACATCAAACAAATGTCTACTCATAGTCACATAAAACTACATTAAAATCACTTTTTGGTGGCTAGTAAAAACGATATATCTTCTTTTCAAAAATATTTAATAAAATTGAATTATATGTT
>NW_007728366.1:186609-189288 GCF_000696425.1 Galeopterus variegatus
GGGAGTGCCGCCGCGCTTCCCAAGCGGCGCACTTATCCAGTGCGCCACCGGGCCGGCCCAATTTTATAGGATTTTGAAAGGAAGAGAATGGAGGAAATGGAGGAGAAAAACATATCCGAACCAATAATACATAAGAAATCTTCAGAATTGAAAAAAATGTGAAGTCTGAGAAATAAAAGCATATATAAAAATAAAGACCCATCATAGCAAAGCTACTGATGATTATGAATGAAGACAAAGTCTTAATTCTTTTAGAGAAAAAAGATGAGATTATCTACTAAGCAGTAACAGTGAGATAATTGACACATTTTCATTAGCAGAAATAGAAGACTAAAGATATTGGAATAATACCTTAAAAGGCCAAGGCAAACTATATACTCAAAGACATTATTATGAAAGAATAAATACAAAATATAATTATTATTATTTTGTTTTGGTGTCTGGACGGTATGGGGATCCAAACCCGTGAACTTGGTGTTACCAGCACCACGCTCTACCAAGTGAGCTAACTGGCCAACCCCCAAATATAATTATTTATAAGTGCAAAAGATAAATACTGTATCACAGGTCTGATTTTAAAATATCATGAACTGTTGCTACACATCACACAAAAAGAAAAGTGACTTTAGGGCCAACCCCGTGGCTCACTCGGGAGAGTGTGGTGCTGGGAGCACAGCAGCACTCCCACATCGGGTTTGGATCCTATATAAGGATGACCGGTGCGCTCACTGGCTGAGCAGTGCGAGCGACCCCAAGCCAAGGGTTGCAATCCCCTTACCAGTCACGAAAAAAAAAAAAAAAAGAAAAGAAAAGTGACTTTAGATGGAAGAGATGGAATACAAAGAAACAATAAGCACAGGAAATGACAAAATATGATTGATCAGCTCTTAGTTTTTTTAAATTTATTTTATTTTTTTCTTTTTATTTATTTATTTTTAATTTATTTTACTTCTTCATTTTGTTGGGCTCTTGATTTTTAAAGGTTACAAATAACTATGTATATTTTTTAGAAGATATAGGACACAAACTCTACAGAGCAATAGTAAACAGGGCAGGGAGTAAACCCTTTCTCAGAATAAACTGCTAAGTCTCCATCATTGTCAGAAGGAGAATAGATGTAACAATGAACTTATTCAAACAAACTTCCTATATATGCATGTTAAAAATAAGTGTTATCATAGAATCCAAATAAATGCAACTGCTAGGCTGTAAATGAGGAGAAGAAAAGAAAGGGAATCAAGAAAAATGTCTCAATAAAACAGAAAACAGAGAAAAAATATATAAAATACAAAAAATGAATGGTAAACAGAGCATGCAAAATAAATGAGTAGAAAATTTATCAGTAAGCACAATAAATGTAATCAGATTATCAGATTGGATAAAAGAATGTAAAATATTTTAACTTTACAAGCTTACCATATACCCATCTAAATGAGAACTACACAAAAACATATATAAATAAGATGAAAAATGATATTTAGCCAAATACCAATTACAACAACAAAAATTTGGAATAATTTTATTAATATTATAAAGGATGTAAATTTAGACAAAAACACTAATAAAACCAATATGATCTCTATAAAACAATTACAGAATAATTTGTCAAGATGATACATGACAATCTCATATAATCCTTAACTATATCAATAATATTTTAAGGAGATGTTAAAAATTCCAAAATTATAGCAAGGAATTTTAGTATATTTTTACCATAAGCATATAGATCAAGTGACAACACTTAAAATAAAAAAGTGCTGAACAAAAACGAGCAAGCACAATCCAAAAGATAGAGACATCTACATACAATAAATCAAGAAAATATTGTTTTGCTTTATAGATCAAGTGACAACACTTAAAATAAAAAAGTGCTGAACAAAAACGAACAAGCACAATCCAAAAGATAGAGACATCTACATACAATAAATCAAGAAAATATTGTTTTGCTCCATGTTTTGTACAAGTTTTCACTGAAATAAGTATTTGCTAAATTTGTAAAGAAATTCACTCAACTATATTGGCAGTTTGTTTTTTGTACCATTTTGCTTCATTTTTTTGATTGCATTTACTCTATAGGTATAAATTCAACTTTTTTTAATAGTTTAGTTTGTCTTTTGACTGCTAGTATTCACTGAAATACAATTCAAACATTTCCCACTTAACATGAGCAATCTGTTCCAGATGAAGCTCTAAACCAAGAGCTTACTTGCCATTATTTTAAATGAAGAAATGTGTAATGCATTAGAAATTAACCCTCCAAACTTCCAACACTTTCTAAAATAGCACTAAAACCCAGAAAATGTTTGCATGTGTGCGTGTGTGTATAATCTCACCCTCCCTTTTTAAAAATTTACTCTGCTTCTGTCTTTCCAATTTTATTTAACACATTATGGGGATTCATTTTAACATTGGACAATAGCAAGGGTAAATCAATTTTTAAAAGGCACCATATAAAGGAATTCAGGACAAATGCAGTGGCAGAATGCCTCTCACAAAAAATAATGCTGTGATGTCTCTCTTATGACCATTAATATCCAAAAATAATCCCCCTTAATGGACATTCAATTCAAAATCCCTAGAGGTGTTTCTGATGTTCTTCCTGTTCAGTGTATTTGGAATATTACTCACATTGTTTCTAAGCTCCCTAGTCTCTTAAAAATGTTATGTTAAGAATATAGG
>NW_007728366.1:189793-197568 GCF_000696425.1 Galeopterus variegatus
AAGAATATAGGCTTAAGTATACTTTATTGCTGTAAAAGTGTGTAAGCTGTATAAAATTCAGATATTAAAAGCCAGATTGTGTTCTGCAGAAAAACAATAAACAGAGAGTATTCCATGTGATATGCCTCTAATGATATTTACAAATACACTACTACTTGTATCATATCATATATAATTTACCCAAACATATATATTTCAATATTAAATACTGCTAATAATTTTTCAATTTATGATTTTATATTTATTAAAGGATCAGTAGACTATTATAGCTGCTATGACTTGAATGTTTGTCCCCTACAAAACTTACATTGAAACTTAATTGCCAACGTAATTGGAGGTGGGTCCTTTAAGAGGTGATTAGGCCATGAAGGCTCTGACTTTGTGGGTGGATTTGATGCCTTTTAAAAAGGGTCTTTCAAAAATGGATTCTCTCTCTTGTCCTTCTGCCTTCTGCTATGGGATAATGCAGCCAGAAAGCCACTGCAACATGCCAGCGCCTTGATCGTGGACTTACCAGCCTTCAAAACTATGAAAAATAAATTTCTGTTCATAATAAATTACCCAGACTCAGGTATTCTGTTACAACAGCAAAAAATGAACAAAGATGGTAGCATATTTACATTTTCCACATTTAATGCACATGCAGAAGTTATTTCCTATGTGATTCTAACTTAAATAAATTGTTTTTTTTTTTTTACATCAAACAAATGTCTACTCATAGTCACATAAAACTACATTAAAATCACTTTTTGCTGGCTAGTAAAAACGATATATCTTCTTTTCAAAAATATTTAATAAAATTGAATTATATGTTNATGCAGAAGTTATTTCCTATGTGATTCTAACTTAAATAAATTGTTTTTTTTTTTTTTACATCAAACAAATGTCTACTCATAGTCACATAAAACTACATTAAAATCACTTTTTGGTGGCTAGTAAAAACGATATATCTTCTTTTCAAAAATATTTAATAAAATTGAATTATATGTTGCAAAACATTATTTCTTTCAGTCTTTTCTTTTAATATTTAAAATATGTATGTATTCTAAGCATTTATATGGTCCTCATATTTAAAAACGGCAGATTAAATATAACATGCACATGTTTCTCTGATTCCTCCCTTGAATCCCTACAAAAAGACAGCAGAAAAAATCAAATCAATAAGGACATGAGAATTTAGGAAGAGAGGGAGGATGGCAGAAGAAAAATGTCAAAAAAGTTTTGGAAGATGAAAATTGAATAGATAAGAAGCAGTGAATTTATGTTTTAGCTTTTCTACTCAGTTAAGTGTGTAAAGATTAACAGGTAATCTGTAGTCTGTCCTCCAGCTCTAGGGATGCCTGAGAATTTGACTTTTGGATAAATTCTTCTTGAAAGACCAATGTATGGAAAGTCTAGGAGTATTCTGTCTCCATGATAAATGAAAATCCTGCTCAGTTTACTTTGTACCAAGTCAAACTCCAGTACCTGTTGTGGAGATTATTTACTAAATAGCCTATTATTGATAAGTAATGTGAAATTGATAAATAAGCTGTAATTGAGGAGTAATAGGCAATCGATGAGATGCAGTTTCACCAGGTAATGAGAGCTAGTCAAATACCTCTGAGAGCGCTGCATGAAAGCGAGATATAGATAAAGACATCACTGAGCGTGCCTTTCCTCAGCCTCTTCTCATATGAAGACTTGGATCCACTGGAGAATGACTGGGACATTTGAAATCTACCCCTGGGAGTCAAAAGACATCTGCTAGCTGTTGCCCTGCCTGGTCTCCTCATCCTGTACTCTTTTCAACCTAAGTAAACTTGTTAATACATGAACTTCATTATGTTTCACAAATTTGACTGCTATTCTCAACCTAAAACCACTGCCAACCCAAACCACTGCAGCTTGTCAATCAGAGTTAATATAGAGGGCTGAAAGAGGGAAAGTGGAGCAGGGAGGCTAATTTGTGACACAGACAGCAGAAAGGCTGGCAAATAGACAATAGTCTTTGTCTGAAGGCAGAGATCTGGGGAGTGATAAGAAAGAGGAGTTCCTGAAAAACTTTTAAGAAATACATACATTCTAATAACTCTCTCTCTCTAGTCCAGACAACTATTCTTTTCTTACCCCTAGAGAAGTCTAGAGATGTACTTTCTAGAGACAGTGCATTTTGTTTATATAAAAACAAACCTCCTACCCTAGAATCTGCAAAGAAAGTCGAGGCAGAGAGGCTCAAGAGGCCTGGACTCTGGGATACCGGGAAGAACTGAGGGAATAATGAAGCACAATACTGCAGACAGGGAGATTTTATACAAACCTACAGCTAACTGTGTAGTCTGGTTTCCTTACTGAGCTCCTGGAAACTAGGTTGCAAAATTATGCTGGAGATTGAAGGATAGACAATAGACTTAACCTTCCTTGTTATTTGGAGTTTCCCTAATCTCACTGGACTGTCTCACTCTGTGACCCAATAGTTGATGAGCCCTGCCCATTTATAGAGTTTCTGGTAACTCTCACATTAGAACTGATAATATTTGACAGATACATGGGAAATGCTTTAATAAGNTAAAATCACTTTTTGCTGGCTAGTAAAAACGATATATCTTCTTTTCAAAAATATTTAATAAAATTGAATTATATGTTGCAAAACATTATTTCTTTCAGTCTTTTCTTTTAATATTTAAAATATGTATGTATTCTAAGCATTTATATGGTCCTCATATTTAAAAACGGCAGATTAAATATAACATGCACATGTTTCTCTGATTCCTCCCTTGAATCCCTACAAAAAGACAGCAGAAAAAAATCAAATCAATAAGGACATGAGAATTTAGGAAGAGAGGGAGGATGGCAGAAGAAAAATGTCAAAAAAGTTTTGGAAGATGAAAATTGAATAGATAAGAAGCAGTGAATTTATGTTTTAGCTTTTCTACTCAGTTAAGTGTGTAAAGATTAACAGGTAATCTGTAGTCTGTCCTCCAGCTCTAGGGATGCCTGAGAATTTGACTTTTGGATAAATTCTTCTTGAAAGACCAATGTATGGAAAGTCTAGGAGTATTCTGTCTCCATGATAAATGAAAATCCTGCTCAGTTTACTTTGTACCAAGTCAAACTCCAGTACCTGTTGTGGAGATTATTTACTAAATAGCCTATTATTGATAAGTAATGTGAAATTGATAAATAAGCTGTAATTGAGGAGTAATAGGCAATCGATGAGATGCAGTTTCACCAGGTAATGAGAGCTAGTCAAATACCTCTGAGAGCGCTGCATGAAAGCGAGATATAGATAAAGACATCACTGAGCGTGCCTTTCCTCAGCCTCTTCTCATATGAAGACTTGGATCCACTGGAGAATGACTGGGACATTTGAAATCTACCCCTGGGAGTCAAAAGACATCTGCTAGCTGTTGCCCTGCCTGGTCTCCTCATCCTGTACTCTTTTCAACCTAAGTAAACTTGTTAATACATGAACTTCATTATGTTTCACAAATTTGACTGCTATTCTCAACCTAAAACCACTGCCAACCCAAACCACTGCAGCTTGTCAATCAGAGTTAATATAGAGGGCTGAAAGAGGGAAAGTGGAGCAGGGAGGCTAATTTGTGACACAGACAGCAGAAAGGCTGGCAAATTGACAATAGTCTTTGTCTGAAGGCAGAGATCTGGGGAGTGATAAGAAAGAGGAGTTCCTGAAAAACTTTTAAGAAATACATACATTCTAATAACTCTCTCTCTCTAGTCCAGACAACTATTCTTTTCTTACCCCTAGAGAAGTCTAGAGATGTACTTTCTAGTGACAGTGCATTTTGTTTATATAAAAACAAACCTCCTACCCTAGAATCTGCAAAGAAAGTCGAGGCAGAGAGGCTCAAGAGGCCTGGACTCTGGGATACCGGGAAGAACTGAGGGAATCGTAATAACTTCGTATAGCATACATTATACGAAGTTATACGAGATGCCTGAGAATTTGACTTTTGGATAAATTCTTCTTGAAAGACCAATGTATGGAAAGTCTAGGAGTATTCTGTCTCCATGATAAATGAAAATCCTGCTCAGTTTACTTTGTACCAAGTCAAACTCCAGTACCTGTTGTGGAGATTATTTACTAAATAGCCTATTATTGATAAGTAATGTGAAATTGATAAATAAGCTGTAATTGAGGAGTAATAGGCAATCGATGAGATGCAGTTTCACCAGGTAATGAGAGCTAGTCAAATACCTCTGAGAGCGCTGCATGAAAGCGAGATATAGATAAAGACATCACTGAGCGTGCCTTTCCTCAGCCTCTTCTCATATGAAGACTTGGATCCACTGGAGAATGACTGGGACATTTGAAATCTACCCCTGGGAGTCAAAAGACATCTGCTAGCTGTTGCCCTGCCTGGTCTCCTCATCCTGTACTCTTTTCAACCTAAGTAAACTTGTTAATACATGAACTTCATTATGTTTCACAAATTTGACTGCTATTCTCAACCTAAAACCACTGCCAACCCAAACCACTGCAGCTTGTCAATCAGAGTTAATATAGAGGGCTGAAAGAGGGAAAGTGGAGCAGGGAGGCTAATTTGTGACACAGACAGCAGAAAGGCTGGCAAATAGACAATAGTCTTTGTCTGAAGGCAGAGATCTGGGGAGTGATAAGAAAGAGGAGTTCCTGAAAAACTTTTAAGAAATACATACATTCTAATAACTCTCTCTCTCTAGTCCAGACAACTATTCTTTTCTTACCCCTAGAGAAGTCTAGAGATGTACTTTCTAGAGACAGTGCATTTTGTTTATATAAAAACAAACCTCCTACCCTAGAATCTGCAAAGAAAGTCGAGGCAGAGAGGCTCAAGAGGCCTGGACTCTGGGATACCGGGAAGAACTGAGGGAATAATGAAGCACAATACTGCAGACAGGGAGATTTTATACAAACCTACAGCTAACTGTGTAGTCTGGTTTCCTTACTGAGCTCCTGGAAACTAGGTTGCAAAATTATGCTGGAGATTGAAGGATAGACAATAGACTTAACCTTCCTTGTTATTTGGAGTTTCCCTAATCTCACTAGACTGTCTCACTCTGTGACCCAATAGTTGATGAGCCCTGCCCATTTATAGAGTTTCTGGTAACTCTCACATTAGAACTGATAATATTTGACAGATACATGGGAAATGCTTTAATAAGGACAGAGATCGAAACAAACAAAATATGCTGTTTAATGGAACGAAGGAGTAAACTGAAGAGGAAGTTATGGATTTTACGGAAATAGGGGTTGGTGCCAACAAAGAAGAGAGGAGAAGGAAATTGTGAGGATGATAGGAAAGGATATCCTGGGAAAAATGTGCATCTGGTGCAGAACGGTCAGCACTGATGGAAGGAAGAGAAGAAAATTAGGAAGGAATATTTCAAGAAAAAGTGCATGGCAGGGATAATTTACCTGATGTGCCCAGCAGTATCAGATGAGCATTTTAGTTGAGAGTCTGGATATAAATTAGTGATAGAGGAAAGAAAGCCAAAAACATGATTATTTAATCAGTAACTTGATAAAAAACACAAACTTAATCTGAATATATCTCACCTATAATAATACAGTTTTATAAAGACAGTAATATTGATTTATTGAAAATTATAATATAGCTCCAGTGGAATGCCAAGAGATGGGTATTATTTATTTGAAGAAGGGTGCATGGAGTTCAATTATAATATTCTATAGTAGGAAGTCCATAAAGCTATGGGCTTGTTTGGGAATGTGGAAGTAAATAACAAACAAAATAGCTAAATGAGTTAAAAATAGTTACTTCTAAGGAATGAGGCATAGAGATGAGACAGAGTGAGAAAAATAATTGTTTTTTTTTAATTAGAAGTCATATATTATTACTTTACTTTAAAAGAATGTGTAGACTTAATGTAATAATAAGAAATTAACAAATTTATAAAAAAATGAATATTTCCTCAAATCCTTCTTTTACAGATAACACTTTTCTTAGCCTTTGTTGTAAATTCTTCACCTTGTCTAGAGCTAAGTCTAGTTCATTATTTAGAGTTTGTAGGCAAGCTTTTAGAACTTTCTGTGTCTCACTTTCTTTATATGAAGTTAATTGCTGTAGGAACCAAGGGAATTTTTTTCCTCTGCCCTCTGAAGGTTCATTGAAAATGAGCTAGCAATAGACAGATTAATAGAAGAAAAAGCATATAAATTTATTTAACATGAATAGCATGGGGAAATCACAGTAAAATGGTTATCCAATAATTCAATGAGGCCCAGATGCTTATATACCCTTTTTTAGGTATTGGGGGGGGGGGGAAGGGCAGTAAAAGGATTAAATGATTTTCAGGACAAATGAATGAGCCCAAAGAACGATGGCCTGGAACAAAATTATTCTGAGCTCTGGGGTAGGTGACAGGAAGGTGAGGGGCAGAACATCACAGTGAACAAAGTTTGCCTTATTATGCAGATAAAGCACCCCAGATAATCTCTCAAACCTGCCCTCATAAGAATGGATGAAATGTCTGTCTGGGCATGGTGAGGAGTTCCAGTGTCTTCTTTTCTCTGGTTGTTAATGTTTCCTGGTTATCTGATGAGATTCTTATTTCTTTTGGAAAGAAGTTTTCTTAGATAAGGAAATTCCAGAGAGAGTCCCTCCTGATGCCTAGGAAAAGAGAATCAGAGAGACACGGAGGTAGGAAAAGGTCAGAGAAAGACCTTGAGCTGCTTCTTTAGTTTATCATGTTAAAGCACCAAATGTGGGTGTACTGTTTTCTGAGCTCCAACATTGCTAAAGATACTTCACAGGGTTATGAGGACCTAATAAAACCATTCATAAAAAACACTTAGCATATGTCTTGAAGGTCTCAATTTCATCATCACCAATATTATAGGTTTGTTGTGAATATATAGTTTCTAATTTGGGATCTTATAAAATGTATTGTTTTTTTTCTTTGCTTTTATTTAACCAAATATAATATGTGTACATTTTCTCTATCAGTATAGATATAGATCAAATTTTACTTAACCTTGTTGCTATAGGTGCATCAGGTGAAATAATTATTTGTTGTTGGGGGCTGTCTTGTGCATTATAAGATGTCTAGCAGCATCTCTGGGTTCTACCCACCAGATAACAATAACAACTTCCATTCTCCCAGGTACAACAATGTCTCTAGACATTGCCAAGACCCTGGGGGGGGGGGGAATAGGGGGACAAAAATCCCTTGCTGTGAAACCCTGATATATACCTACCTCATTTTCCCCAATTGTTATGACTCCCTGATCAGTGGATATTTGATTTATTTTTTTTTAATATTATGTTGAATGAAGATTCTGGTTTTAATCTATAATTAAAATACTGTGATGAACATTATTGTACATAAATATTTAACTACGCCTCTGATAATATCCTGGAAATTAGACAATAGTGAAAGAACAACAGGACCCGAGCTGACAGTTCACCATAGAAATTCCGCTTTATTTGAGGGTGAAGCATACATTTATAGAGAGCTGAGTTCTGGGAGAGGGTGGTTAGTATGTGGGGTGGTGGCTGATTGGTCCGAAGGGCAGTTGATGATTTTGATAGGCCATACTTTGGCACCAGCGGGAATGTTAGGACCCGTAAGAGAAGCCAGAAAGGTGCCATGTTTTACGGAATGTCTCTTTTGGGGTTTTATGGGGCCCTACATTCCTCCCTTTTTCCTCTATTGGGGGGTAAGGTCGTCGAGGTCTTTGAGCTACTTCCTGCTGGAGAGGGGCGTTGAGGGGGGAGGAACAGGGAGGAGAAGGAAGCCCTTTATTATACCCCAAAGGAGAGTGGTAAATA
>NW_007728366.1:198519-199261 GCF_000696425.1 Galeopterus variegatus
AAGAGAAGCCGGAAAGGTGCCATGTTTTAGGGAATGTCTCCTTTGGGGTTTTATGGGGCCCTACATTCCTCCCTTTTTCCTCTATTGGGGGGTAAGGTCGTCGAGGTCTTTGAGCTACTTCCTGCTGGAGAGGGGCGTTGAGGGGGGAGGAACAGGGAGGAGAAGGAAGCCCTTTATTATACCCCAAAGGAGAGTGGTAAATAGGGTGATTTCAAGGGGGGATAAATCCATGAAGGTCCCTTGGAGCCATAAGTCGGCCATCTGCTGTGTCCAGTGGGTGTAAGATGTTGCGGGAGAGATCATCCAGGCATCTGCAGCTATGGTGATTAGGAACAAGCACCATCGGTGACTTCAGTGCATCAGGCGTTCTGCAGAGGAGTGAGAGGGGTCCTCCATGGCCAACAGCTGTTAATTTCTAAGTAAGAGCTAGTTAAAAGGCTTGGAATGCAGGGTAAAAAGAGGCAGGCTTTTAAAATAATAGTTAGAGGTCCTACAACAGGCCATACCCAGGTTAGGAAAAGATTTTGGAGAAAGGAAGAAAAGGGGTTAGAGTTGGATGAGGCCCGGAGACTAGAGGCCAGATCGGTGAGTTTGATGATGTTAGTTTTAACTAGGCCTGATTCATTGACATAATAACAACATTCCTCTCCAAGGAAGATGCATGTGCCTCACTTTTCGGTGGTGAGAAGGTCTAGTGCTCTGCAGTTTTGGAGAGTTACCTTAGTGAGGGAGGTAACTTGCC
>NW_007728366.1:199713-201212 GCF_000696425.1 Galeopterus variegatus
GACCTTCCTTTCCACATTTGAAGCATGCCCCAGGGGGAGTTTTGGAGGCAGAGGGCCCCGAAAGGCATCCAGGCGATGGTTTTATTATTTGGGCCAACATTTGAAAATTGGCAAGGTCAGCCTTTTGTTTTCATCATTCTTTTTCCTCCTCTCTTTTATGGAAGACTTTAAAGGCCACTGATAAAATCTCAGTCTGTGGGGTAGCGGGACCCTGTTCTAGTTTTTTTTAACTTAGCCCAAATGTCGGGGTAGGATTGGGCCAAAAAATATGTCATGAGGACATGGCGTCCATCCTCTGAGGTGGGATCTAGGTTGGTGTATTGTTGGAGAGCCTGAGTTAGTCGATTGAGGAACTCGGAGGGAGTTTCTTCCTTTTTTTGGAGGATTTCTTGGACCTTTTGGAAATTAACAACTTTGCGGGCAGCCCTTTAAAGACCCGCAATTAGGCAGGAGGCAAATTGGTCTTGGGCCTGTATATCCTGGTTTGTATTATAATCCCAATGGGGATCCTGTTCAGGAACTGCATGTGGGCCCGTTGGGAAGGCGGGATTAGTGCGATGGGTTTCATCTGCATGAGCTTGGGCCGCATCCCAGACACAGTGGCGCTCTTCAGGAAGGAGGGTGTTAGCTAGAAACATGTAAATGTCATGGTGGGTGAGGCTGTAGGCCTGGAGAACCCATTGGAGTTCTTTAATGTAAGAGGTGGGATCAGTAAATGATCCTAATTTTTTCTCTAATTGAGTAAGGTCCGCTAGTGAAAAGGGAACATGTACCCTAACAACCCCTTCAGCACCAGCTACTTCACAGAGAAGAGCCACAGTGGAGGACAGGGGGTGTCCCCAAGAACAAGTAAGGGGGGACTAAATGGGGGAGGAAGAGCAGAAGGGTTAGGTGTGGCAGAAGATGGCAGTGGAGCTGGTGAGGCAGAAAATGATGGGACAGAAAAAGATGGCGGTGGAGTGGGTTGTGGGGATTCGGGGGCATATGGAACTACATGAGGAGGGGGTCTGTACGGAGGAGGTTCGTCTGCAGGGTCAAAACCATCAGAAGTAGGGAATGATAGAGGCGGCAAGGACAGAGGGGTTTTGGAAGCGAGGAGAACCTGGGAGGGACATGTAAGACAGAGGGAGGGATTTGGGGCAAGTAGGTGGAAAGCGTCAACATAGGGAATCTCCTTCCATTTTCTCTGGCACTGGCAGAGGTTAAACAAATCTTGGAGAATATCAGGGTCTAGTGTGCCTGCTGGTGGCCATTTGTTTTGATTATCTAATTGGTATTGGGGCCACGCTTGCGTGCAGAACTTTATAAGAAGCTTAGGCTTGATATCGGGTTCTAAAGACAAAGTGTTGAGGTTTTTTATAAGACATTGAAGGGGGGAGTTCACTAAAGGTGATGAGGGGGAAGCTCCCATGTTCAGGCAGGAAGGAGAGAGGAAGGCAGGAAGGTGGAGAAGAGAGAATCCTTTGGCCGGTGGGAGGGAAAGACACAAATATAGAGGG
>NW_007728366.1:202212-208950 GCF_000696425.1 Galeopterus variegatus
GAAGGTATAAGTTGTCACTTAACCTTCCATCACCTCAGCAAGGGCGAGTGCCCGGAGGCTCGAAGGAACCCGGAGCCGGGATTTTCAGTGGATTGCCTAATGTGAACCTAGGGGTCTGCCCAGTGCCCTGAAGGCCATGGTGGGGTGTATTCTCTGTCTTAGGGCCAGGCGTCAGAGGGATACCAGATGATAACAGTAGCCCAGCCTAAGATGGTGCCCCTGGAGAGAGACTTACGTTTAGGTGAGCCGGTGGTGGAGAGCTCTCTCTGCGGAGAGCCAGCGCCAGAGAAAACGGACGAGGGTGAAGCGTCAGCAGCAGGAACTGCTGAGAGAGTGAAGGAAGTCTGAGAAGGAGTCCTCTTGGGTAAGGGATGAGCTCCTCCTGGGTTCTGGCACCAATGAAAGAATGACAGGACCCGAGCTGACAGTTCACCGGAGAAGTTCCGCTTTATTTGAGGGTGAAGCATACATTTATAGAGAGCTGAGTTCCGGGAGAGGGTGGTTAGTACATGGGGCGGTGGCTGATTGGTCGGAAGGGTGGGTGATGATTTTGATAGGCCATACTTTGGCGCTGGCGGGAATGTTAGGACCCGGAAGAGAAGCTGGAAAGGCACCATGTTTTAGGGAATGTCTCCTTTGGGGTTTTTTGGGGCCCTACAAATAGAGCATATGTAATGAGGATTTTTTTCTTTTCAATAAGATTAAGTGGAGGGGTCAAGAGGGAAGAGTAGTTGGTTCCAGGTGTGCTATTCTCCCACAGAGCAACCAATTTGCAGATTTTGAGGAGCTTGACAGAGGACCTGATATCTGTGCTGAACAGACAAGAGCCGCCCATGGTGGGACCCCAGTTCAGGTTGCTCCCCATTTCCTAAAGAGACTTTAGAGCTTTAGAGCTTTTGGACCCACATGCCCTGAGCCTGCAGGCCAGAGAAGGCAGGCGGGGCCAGGGAAGGACTTCCGGTGCAGGTCATCCATCTCTGTGAGCAACCAGAGAGGCTCTGGGATCCTAGCCCTGAGACAGATGAGCTGGTGAATGCAGGTGGGCAGAACTTCAGGCCCAGGCCGTCTTTCTTATGAGCAACTTGCGAGACTCTGGACTCCCATGCCACGCAACCAGCCCGTGAAGACAGGTGGGATGGGACTTATGGTACAGGCTAGTTTCTGCTGTCCAGAAGCAGCAGACCCTTCAGGATCCAAGCCAGACATCAGGGTGAAACAAGTGAACTGTGATATCCTGGGCCACAATGACAAAACACCAAAGGAAAGAAACCAGAAATCAAGAAAGAAATCTTGAAAAAATCAAGAAAGTACATCACCACCAAAGGAAAATAAAAACTCTCCAGCACTAGATCCTAAAGAACAGGAAGTCTTTGAAATGACAGACAAGGAATTTAGAGTAATAATTCTAAGGAAACTAAATGACATACAAGAAAACTCAGTGAAATAACACAATGAAATGAGACAAAGCATACAGGATCTGAAAGAAGAAATGGACAAAGAAATCAATGCCTTGAAAAAGAATGTAGCTGAGCTTCTGGAGCTGAAGGATTCATTCAACAACAACAACAACAACAACAAATTACAAAAGATAATTTAACCAGGAGACTTGAATAAGCAAAAGAGAGGATTTCTAACCTCAAAGACAGGCTGTTTGAATTATCACAGGCAGACCAGAAAAAAGAAAAAAGAATCAAAAAAATTGAAGAAAATTTAAGAGAGACAACTGACAACCTTAAGCACTCAAATATCCGAATCATGGGTATTCCAGAATGGGAGGAAAAAGGAAATGGCATTGAAAACATACTCAATGAGATAATAGCAGAAAACTTCCCAGGTATAGGGAAAGTCACAGATCCCCAGATTCAGGAAGACCAAAGATCACAAAACACATTCAACCCAAAAAGATCCTCTCCAAGACATGTGACAATCAAACTGGCAAAACTCAAAGACAAAGAGAGAATTTTAAAAGCTGCAAGAGAGAAGTGGCAAGTCACTTACAAGGGAGTCCCAATCAGAATAACATCAGACTTTTTATCAGAAACTCTAAAAGCCAGAAAAGAATGGGATGATATGTTCAAAACACTAAAGGACACATATTGCCAGCCAAGAATACTTTACTCAGCAAAGCTATCCTTCCAAAATGAAGGACAAATAGTATATTTCTAAGACAAACAAAAACTGCAGGAGTTCACTACCACACGCCCATCCCTACAAGAAATTCTCAAGGAACTACTGGGTTTGATAACACAAAACAACCATTACTACCATGAATACACAAGAAAGAACAATATCTGCCAGCAAAACAAAAATGCTAACAAAAGAGAAAAAATAGTTTATCTATCACACCAAGAAACCAACAAATACAGAAGACACTCAGAAAATTTAAAAGGAACAAAAGATACTTAAGACATCTAAACAAAAATCAGTATAATGCTAGGAGTAAATCAACACCTTTCAATAATAACTCTGAATGTAAAGGGACTAAGTTCCCCATTCAAAAGACACAGACTGACTGACTGGATTAAAAAGATGGACCCAACAATATGCTGCCTTCAAGAGACTCACTTGATCTGTAAAGACACACATAGACTGAGAGTGAAAGGATGGAAAAAGATATATCCTGCAAGTAGAAATGAAAAATGAGCTAGAGTAGCTATTCTTATATCAGATAAAATAGACTTTAAAGTAAAAACCATTAAAAGAGATAAAGATGGCCACTATGTAATGATAAAAGGTTCTATCCATCAAGAAGACACAACAATCATAAATATATACCCCCCTAATGTCTGAACAGCCAGATTTACAAAGCAAACACTATTAGATTGTTCGGGGTTGGCTGATGTTGGGCATTAAAAACTAACACCACCTTAAGTGACATTACAAGCGGCACCATGGGCCCACAAGGGTGTATTAACGTGGCAGCCTAAGATGGCGCCAGGAAGAAGTAGGGTGGGAGTGTCTGCGGGAACATTGCCTTAGCCCTTATTGGCCAAATACATGTGTCCATGCTCATGAACACTGTGTGATTGCAATAGCTAGGTATTGAGACAGGATGCATGGTCTCAACCTTTAAGCTGACTGGAGGATATAAAAAACTTCCCTTCCCCATTTGCCTTTAAAAGCAAGTGCTGGTGTGATAATAAACAGAACTGCTCGACAGAACCCCCGCCACGTCTGAGTGTCCTTTAAACCAGGCTGGTTGGGGCTGGTGGCTGTGCTCACCTCTCTTCAAGGTTCTCTTCCCCTGTCTCCTTCCAAGGGGGACCAGAGGGAAAGAGTAATCTGGGCCATTCACTCGCCCACCAAAAGGAACGAGGCTAGGGCTGTTCGGTCAGCCGGCGGTGGACCCAACATTAGATCTAAATAAAGAAATAGACACTGACACCATAATAGTGGGGCACCTGAACACCCCACTCTCACCATTGGACAGACCATTTAGGCAAAAAATCAACAGAGAAACACAAGATCTAAACAATACTTTAGACCAATTGGATTTGCAGATATCTATGTAACATTCCACCCAACAACCTCTTAATATTCATTCTTCTCATCAGCACATGGAACATTCTCCAGGATAGACCACATGTTAGATCACAAAGCAAGTCTTAACAAATTTTAAAAAAATTAGAATTATTTCATGTCATTTTTCTGATCACAATGGATTAAAATTAGAAATCAATAATAAACAAAACTCTGAAAGATATACAAGATCATGGAAATTAAACAACATTCTACTTAATGACATGTGGGTCCAAGAAGAAATTAAATAGGAAATCAAAAAAATTATTGAAACTGATGAAAATAATGACACATCATACCAAAAACCTGTGGGATACTGCAAAAGCAGTTTTAAGGGGGAAATTTATTGCATTAAATGCTTACTTCAGAATAATGGAAAGATGGCAAATAAATAATATAACACTTTACTTTCAAGATCTAAAAAAACATGAACAATCCAAACCTAAAGTTAGTAGACGGAAAGAAATAATTAAGATGAGAGCAGAACTAAATGAAATAGAAATGCAAAAACAATACAAAAGATCAATGAAACAAAAAGTTTGTTCTTTGAAAAGATTAGTAAAATTGACAAACCTTTGGCAAGAATAACTAAGAAGAGAGAAGACCCAAATAACAAAAATTAGAAATAAAAAATGTGAAATTACACCTGACACCTCAGAAATACAAGAAATCATTAGAGACTACTATAAACTACTATATGCCAACAAATTTGAAAATCTGGAAGAAATGGGTAAATTTGTGGATGCATACAAGCTACCAAAATTGAGGCAAGAAGATATGGAAAACCTGAACAGACCAATAACAATAAAATAGATTGAAGCTGTTATCAGAAGGCTCCCAACGAATAAAAGCCCAGGACCGGATGGGTTCAGTGCAGAGTTCTACCAAATCTTCAAAGAGGAACTGATACCAATTCTCTAAAAACTTTTCCAAAGGATTGAAACAGAGGCCTTCTCCCAAACTCATTCTATGAGGCAAATATCACTCTGACTCCAAAACCAGACAAAGATGCATCAAAAATTGAAAACTATGGGTCAATATCCTTGAAGAATATAAATGCAAAAATCCTCAATAATATACTAGCTAACAGAATACAGCAACACATACAAAAAATTATGCACATGATCGAGTGCGATTCATCCCAGGGATGCAAGGTTGGTTCAACATACACAAATCAATAAATCCGACACATCACATCAATAAAAGCAAAGACAAAAACCACATGATCATCGCTATTGATGCTGAAAAGCATTTGACAAAATTCAACGTCCTTTTATGATAAAGACTCTCTACAAATTAGGCATAGATGAAAAGTATCTCAACATAATTAAAGCCATATATGATAAGCCCACTGCCAATATCATCCTGATTGGGACTAGAGAAGGATGCCCACTCTCACCACTCCTATTCAACATAGTGTTGGAAGTACTAGCCAGAGCAATCAGAGAAGAGAAGGAAATAAAGAACACCCTGATTGGAAAGGATGAAGTCAAGCTGTCCCTTTTTGCAAATGATGTGATCCTATATATTAAACAGCCTAAAGCTTCAATAAAAAAACTCCTAGAGTTGATAAACGACTTCAGCAAAGTTGAAGGGTACAAAATCAACACACGAAAATCAGTAGCATTTCTATACTCCACCAGTGAACATGCAGAAAAAGAAATCAAGAAAGCTAGCCCATTTACAATAGCCACCAAAAAAATAAAATATTTAGGAATTAAGCTGACCAAGGATGTGAAAAATCTCTAAGAAGAGAACTACAAACCACTGTTGAGAGAAATTAAAGAGGACACTAGAAGATGGAAAGATATCCCATGATCTTGGGTTGGAAGAATTAACATTGTGAAAATGCCCATTCTATCAAAAGTGATCTACAGGTTCAATGCAATTCCCATCAAAATTCCAATGACATTTTTCTCTGAGATGGAAAAGGCTATCCAGACATTTATATGGAACAACAAGAGACCACGCATAGCCAAAGAAATCCTGAGCAAATAATAATAATAATAATAAAGCTGGAGGCATAACACTACCTGATTTTAAACTATATTACAAAGCTATAATAATCAAAACAACATGGTACTGGCATAAAAGCAGACACACAGATCAATAGAACAGAATAGAGAACCCAGAAATTAATTTATATGCCTACAGCCATCTGATCTCTGACAAAGGCACCAAGCCTGTACACTGGGGAAAAGACCACCTCTTCAGCAAATGATGCTGGGATAACTGGATATCAATATTCAGGAGAATGAAACTAGACCCATACCTCTCACCATATACTAAAATCAACTCAAAATGGAATAAAGAATTAAATATACACCCTGAAACAATAAAACTCCTTGAAGAAAACATAGGGGAAACACTCCAGGAAATAGGAGTGGGTACAGAATTCATGAAGAGGACCCAAAAAGCACAGGCCACTAAAGGTAAAATAAACAAATGGGATTATATCAAACTAAAAAGCTTGTGTGCAGCAAAAGAAACAATCAACAGAGTTAAAAAGCAGCCAAAAGTGTGGGAGAAAATATTTGCAAAATGTACGTCTGTCAAAGGATTAATATCCAGAATATACAAGGAACTCAAACAACTTTACAGCGAAAAAACAAATAACCCAATTAAAATATGGGCAAAGGAGCTGAATAGGCATTTCTCAAGGGAAGATATACAAATGGCCAACAGACACATAAAAAAATGTTCAATGTCACTCAGCATCTGGGAAATGCAAATCAAGACCTCTTTGTGATACCATCTCACTCCAGTTAGGATTGCTGACATTCAAAAGACTGAGAACGATAAATGCTGAAAAGGTTGAGGAGAAAAAGGAACTCTCATCCACGGTTGGTGGGGCTGCAAAATGGTGCAGCCTTTCTGGAAAATGATATGGATGTTCCTCAAACAATTACAGATAGATCTACCATAATACCCAGTGATCCCACTGCTGGGGATATACCCAGTGGAATGGAAATCATCATGCCAAAGGGATACCTGTACTCCATTGTTTATTGCAGCACTATTTACAATAGCAAAGATTTGGAACCAGCCCAAAAGTCCATCATCTGATGAGTGAATAATGAAACTGTGGTACATCTACACAATGGAATACTACTCTGCTATAAAAAAGACCAAAACGCTACCATTTGCAACAACATGGATAGACTTAGAGAAAATTATATTAAGTGAAACAAGTCAGGCACAGAAAGAGAAATAACATGT
>NW_007728366.1:209173-211815 GCF_000696425.1 Galeopterus variegatus
CGGAATGGAAATCATCATGCCAAAGGGATACCTGTACTCCATTGTTTATTGCAGCACTATTTACAATAGCAAAGATTTGGAACCAGCCCAAAAGTCCATCATCTGATGAGTGAATAATGAAACTGTGGTACATCTACACAATGGAATACTACTCTGCTATAAAAAAGACCAAAACGCTACCATTTGCAACAACATGGATAGACTTAGAGAAAATTATATTAAGTGAAACAAGTCAGGCACAGAAAGAGAAATATCATGTGTTCTCACTTATTTGTGGGAGCTAAAAATTAATAAATAAAGAAACACACAAACAAATAAAGGGTGGGGAGAAGAAGACAGAATAACCACAAAAACTCCTTGAACTATTTTAGCCAAGTGCACAGATATGATGTGCGGAGGGGAAGGTGGGGGTGGAGACGAATGGATAAAGGGGCATGAAAATCAAGTACAATGTATTTTGAGAAGCAAAATTAAATTAAATTAAATTAAAAGATAAACAAATAAATAAGATTAGAATTAAAAGTCATAACTTCTTAAAAATGTGTATATGTATATAAATACATATGAACATATAATATATAAAAATTTCATCATCCTTAAAATCATCAGGATTCTTTTTAGTAAAAGTTTTGCCAAATAAAAATTAAACACTTTGCCATTATTGCAGATGTCTCCTAAACTTGGGAGCAAACACTTTACTTGGGAAGATGCTGCTGATTATCAGACATCATAACTGAACAATTAAAATGCTCTTGAGAGCATTTTCTGACAGAAAGAAAAGTTTAGAATGTAATATATGTTTCTGGAAGAATAAAAAGCTGACAAATGCCTCCCTTTTCAAAGATAGAGGTCTAAGGAGACCATTAAGATATATTTATTATTTATAGGAGGTTTATATATTAGTTTGGAAAGTAGAGGCTTGAGAATTGACATTTACTTTCTTTTAATAAGCAAATGGATGTGCTGACTTTATATAATTAAATTTTTGAGATGCTTTATTTATTGTAGATAAAATGTGTTGCTATCAACTTGCTATCTCATATGTATGATTAACAAGCTTTTAAAAACAAATTAAAATAAAGAAATATATCAGTACAAGCAAATGGACAGAAAGAGCCCAAAGAGAAAAAGTGAATGAAAGTGTTTCTTTTCTATAGCTTTAACAATCAGAAAGTACAGATATTTTGTTCCTATTGACAGAAAGCTTCCCAGATGCAGGGAGTCATAAAAACTAACATAAAGTGTTAATGAGATTGAGGAGACTGGTGAATGTCTCCATCCTGAATATTTCATGATCTGTCACCATTCAAAGGGTGTCAAGATTTACCTTTGTTGCAGCTCAGTCTTCAAAGTCATGATAAAATTGCATGCAGACAAACCACTGGCACTTGACGGCATCTTCAGGAAAAATGTCCCAGGGACCCCTAATGATTTAGGCATCCATAAAGAAAACTATAGTTGGAGTCAGCTGTAGGCATAGTGGATTGTTTTTGATTTTTGTTTTGTTTGCTATCTGTGAACTGTTTGATACATGTATAAATGCCCCCTTTCTGGGGGCCGGCCCGGTGGCGCACTGCTACAGTGCGCTGCTTGGGAGCGCTGTGGCGCTCCTGCCGAGGGTTCGGATCCCACATACAGACTGGTTTCCACTCACTGGCTGAGCGAGGTGCGGGAGCAATACCGAGGGTTGCGATCCCGTTGCCGGTCCCGGTCCGGTACGGGCGCGACACTGAGGTTTGCAATCCGTTGCCGGACACGAAAAAAGACAAAAAGGAAAATAAAATAAAATAAGATAAAATAATAAATGCCCCCTTTCTTTTCTTTCAAAATAACCTTCATGAAGCTTGCCACGGTATCTGCTTACCTAACATTGGTCACTGCTTACCTAACATTAGTCTCCACTTTAGGTAATTGAAATGATCTCTTAATAGGTTAATGTGTCATATAGGAGTGATAAATTTTGTTTTTAATAAAATAATATTTTTACTACAAATGCAATTTATGAAAATTTGATACCACAGACCACAAAAAATAAAAAGAACACTTATTTGCAAAACTAAACATACTCTTACCATAAGATCCAGCAATTGTATTTTTGGTATTTATACAACGGAGTTGAAAACTAATGTCCACACAAAAATATGCATATGATGTTTAATATTTATAATTGCTAAAATTTGGAAGCAATCAAGATGTCTTCCAATAGTGAATGGATAACTAAACGGGTACCTCCAGGCAATGGAATATTATTTTTTATTTTAATTTTTTTGTCAGCTGGCCAGTATGAGGATCCAAACCCTCAACCTTGGTGTTACAAGGCTGCATTCTAACCAACTGAGCTAACTGGCCAGCCCCAAACAATGGAATATTATTCAGCACTAAAAAGAAAAAATAAATAAAAGAGAGAGAGAGCTATTGAGTAATGAATATGTAGGAAACTTAAATGCATATTAACAAATGAAAGAAACCAATCTAAAAAGGCTACATAGTGTATGTTTCCATCTATATGACATTCTGGAAAAGGCAAAACAACAGAGACAGTAAAAAGATCAATGATTTCCAGAAGTTTCAGAAGAGGGAGTGATGAATACACAGAGCACAGAAATTACAGGAGAGTGAAAATACTCTGTATGTTACTTTAA
>NW_007728366.1:211825-214499 GCF_000696425.1 Galeopterus variegatus
TGCATGTGGGAGAGGGGGCAGGGAGTATAGAGGATATCTCTTTACCTTCCTCTTAATTTTGCTATGAATCTAAAATTGCTTTAAAAAACTAAAGTCTTAAAAAAACGTCATGTGCTGCCGCTACTAACATCTTCCCAGAGTACTTTTACTAGCTCTGAAAGTTCTCTTGCTTCCTGGAACGGTTAGACGTCTCAGTATTGCTCCCAAACCTATCAGCCATTTTTTGAGAAGTTTCATCTTCCTTCTAGTGAAGAATCATCTTAAAAACCAAATCTGGGGCTGGCCCGGTGGCACACTGGAGAGTGCACCACTTGGGAGTGCGGTGGCGCTCCTGCCGAGGGTTCGGATCCCATGTGGAGACTGGTTCCCGCTCACTGGCTGAGCGTGGAACTGAGGGTTGCGATCCCGTTGCCAGTCCCCGGTAGGGGTGCGACACCGAGGGTTGCGATCCCGTTACAGGTCAGTAAAAAAGATAGTGTATGTTTCCATCTATATGACATTCTGGAAAAGGCAAAACAACAGAGACAGTAAAAAGATCAATGATTTCCAGAAGTTTCAGAAGAGGGAGTGATGAATACACAGAGCACAGAAATTACAGGAGAGTGAAAATACTCTGTATGTTACTTTAATGTTGGATACATGGCATTACACATTTGTCCAAACCCATAGAATGTACAACAAAAAGAGCGAACCCTAATGTAAACTATGGACTTTGGTTGATAATGATGTGTCAATTTAGGTTCATCAGTTGGAACAAATGGTGGGGGATGTTGATAATATTAGAGGCTATGCATGTGGGAGAGGGGGCAGGGAGTATAGAGGATATCTCTTTACCTTCCTCTTAATTTTGTTATGAATCTAAAATTGCTTTAAAAAACTAACGTCTTAAAAAAATGTCATGTGCTGCCGCTACTACCATCTTCCCAGAGTACTTTTACTAGCTCTGAAAGTTCTCTTGCTTCCTGGAATGGTTAGACGTCTCAGTATTGCTCCCAAACCTATCAGCCATTTTTTAAGAAGTTTCATCTTCCTTCTAGTGAAGAATCATCTTAAAAACCAAATCTGGGTACCAGTGGTGCTCATTGCTAGAGGGTATCTCTGCTTCCAGCCATTTCAATTTCAATATAAAAATTTCAATGACAGGGAGAAATTTTTCTGTTATCATTTGTCTGCTATGTGCTAGAATTGCTATACATAGAGCAATGAAACAAACATCTGGTCCAAAAGGAATTAGCAGTTAATTTGGGATATAGGTGAATAGTTCATTTCAGTAATGTGTAATCCGGACTGATACAAGGGATCATCTATGTATACATTGTCCCTTTTTCTTTTCATTGCTTTATGGGGACTTGTTTTACAATAATCTTTCACATTCATCACTGTCTAAATATTTCAGAAAAGTGTGCACATGTTAGCCGAACATGAATGGGGCAAGCTATGCTTGGTATGTGTGACATTACTGGTTGAATTAGAATGGCAATGCCCTCTACTATGACCTGCCTTCATAGGGACTTATTCCTCTTTCTTCTGAATGTCAACCAGCTCTGCTTATGGTTCCAGAATGTTGGGTGTCCTACCTTCTGGAGCCTTCAGTAGACTTTTCCCATGTCCCACTAGTTTAACTCAGTCACCCTGCAGAAACACCTATAGTATAGAAACACCTATGTTAGGTCCCCAGCGGGAGCTGCCTTGAAAGGAATGATGTTCCCCAGAGAAAGACTGTAACTATGTCATCAAAAGGTTCTCTACAGGCTCACATTTTCAAGCAAGATACTGAATCTGTCAAACTGTCAGAAACCCAGCATGAAATGAGTCTGTATGAAGCCAGATCACAGTGCCACTGTTAGAGGAGAACTCAACTGCCCTTATTCTTTTTCTTGAAAATAAACAAAAATAGATGTTTTCAATTCTATTTCTTTATTTCCTCACTCCAATAGCAACAGTTTTCCCTTAAATGAAGTTAAAATTTTCTTTTTAAAGGAGTTGCTGTTTTTGGTTTTATCTGGCCTCTGGAACCAAGTGGGCCGTCATGTTGTGAGCTAAAACTTGAAGACAGAGTAATGTCATGATAGTCACCATTCATAAAAAATTGTCTCGAGTAATAATTGCAGGACCAGGGTAAGTTGGGAAAGATTGCCATGTTGAATCTCAGAAGATAGTTATGTTTCTAAGGATCTCTTATCTATGATGGAAACAGTGATATTTTTTTTGCCAGCTTGCTAGTATAAGGATCTGAACCCTTGACGTTGATATTATAACACCAAGTTCTGACCCACTGAGTTAACTGGCCAGCCTGAAAACAGGGATTTCAATGGACCCCTGAATCCCCAAATTCTCTGCCAGACTTTTCAGAGAAATACATATTTCTCATAACACATTGCAATGAAATTTGCTTTGTGTTTGGCCCTGATACCTAGAACTTTGCCGTTCTGGTGTACCAGGTTGGACCACACATAGGCCAAGAGTATTTTCTTCTGCTTCTCTGCATGCAAGGCAGACATAGTGGTTACCTGGCTATGATCCCTAGGACCTAGGCCATATGCTGATGTTGGCCCCATGGCTTCAAAATGTTCAAAGCTAGAGGGGGAACAAAAATTTTAAAAAACAAAGACAGAGTGTTTGCCAATCATTTTGATCCTTTTATATTTCTGCCAGTAAAATGGAATCTCTAGAT
>NW_007728366.1:215690-222749 GCF_000696425.1 Galeopterus variegatus
GCTGCTTCCTAGACTTGAGACTTAATTGAACTAATTTGCACCCCAAATGTGTATTATATGAAAGTTTAACAGAAATTGAATGAGAAAAAAAAGTTAAGTGATTTTTTTTTGTGATAGCCAACTTTCTTTTGATGGATTTATAGAATGGTTGAAATTTAGATGTAATAATAGACACTTCCCAAATGGTTTCTAAGGTAGACAGAATTTGACATTTTCTAAATGTGTCTGTGACTATCTATTACCACCTTTCGGAGGCTAATAAATACTACACCATTAATCTAAATCACACATGCTACATTCTGTTCCTTGATGCCAGCGTTATTAAGAGATGTTACTGGTGCACTTGTGCTAGGAAAGTCACTTATGTTCTTTGCTTTCTTTTTTTAATTTAGTACTTAAAGTCATCTGATATATTAGCTATTAAGAAACTTATGGATGAGAGATTTTAGGACTTCCTATTTATACTACATCCTATGTTTATTTGGTAATTAAGCATCTAATTCAATATAACTTTCTAACAAGAAAAAAAAAATTAAATAAGTACTTCTACCAGAATTGAAATCAGCCCCGTGGTTGGTTGTTTCCCAGTCCTGGGCTGTTGCCATTAGGCAAGGGGTCTCTCTAAGAGATCTTACACACTTTCTCCACTCAGTTCATTCAGTTAACAAATATATAGGAGGCTGTAAAGACCCTCCCTGCCACCATTCCCACTACGTGTCTAGCTCATGCACCCCTTTTGCTATTGTCCAAATATGTTCTAACCTAAACACCATGGAGGAGTCAGGTGCACTAGCAGAGTTCTGGGGTGTACTGGGACACTGACTACTCCAGAAGCAGCTAGAGTAAAGACTGAGAACTGCTCACAACGAACCTTTCCATTCTCCTGCTTTGCTTTTGACTGGCTTTGGTCTTTGACTCTGCATTGGTTTCACTAGTTTTTCTCCTACATTAGTCTAAAACTGGAAGGTACAACAGTGACCTCTCAGTAGCACATCTCAGTCCCTGTCTCTGGCTGTAGTTACCAAAGATATAAGAAGTTGTACTTTCATAACATTCTGCCTCTGCAACACCCAAGTATTCCCGTAATTTATGTCATTTGGCATCTGCTTTTGTTTCTGCTGTGTCCAAAAGCGACATGACCTCACTTTTACTCCTGAATCCCATGGATTCTGACTCTCTGTCAGAGTCTGTTTAGAATTTGACATCATCCATTTTGTGTCTTGAATGTCAGAAACTCAATCCCCACTGTCACCCACATCAAATTGATCAGATTTTTCATGTTATTGGATTTGTTTGCTTGCATATTTGAATGTTTTTAACCATGTTATCTCTAGCTTTGCTCTTATCCCTTAGGAATCTTCAGCTTCTGTCATCTCCATCTTCCCCTTGGTTCTTTTCTGGATTTCTGTTCCAAATTGCTACTAAAAGCTGGTAAGTTGGGGTATTATATGTGATCCTCCACCAGAGGCCAAGCCATATCCTTCATATTCTTCTGTAGCTCCACATTTGCCTTCCGCCCTTTCTTGTATGCTTTCCCTGAATCTCTGATTAACTTTGTTTTTTTGCTAATCCTTTCCCCTGAATTCATATCACAGCAGTAATCTGTTTCGTCCATAAACTTTACTACCATTTCTAATCATCAACTAACATGCACTGAGTGCTTACAAACTTGCAGAGATTGAGTTAAGCACCTAATATTTATTACCTTATGTAGTCCCAATCTATAGATCAATACAAAATAGCTGTAAGTGATTGATCCATTACAGGCTCCTCAGTATTTCTAGAATAAATGATTGAATGAATCTTCATTTTACAATAGAAGAACCTGGGGCTTAGGAAGACCTTGTCTCTTGCACAAAATCAGGAATCTAGAAATAATGATAGCCTTTATTAGGTGCCTACTATGTTCCAGGTGCTATGCCAATGCTTTTATGAGGATTATTTATTTTGTATGTGTGTGTGTGTTTTCTTTTCTCACCATCCCATTAACAAAGAGCAAAACAATTTTGTACTCTCAGAAGAATGAAATTAGGACAAATGAACAAAATTTCAGAGAGTCAGTATATTTAATAAAAGTAAAATTCATTATGAACCACTTTTTATGCTAGAGATATTCTTCACAAGAAATATATTCAAGCAAAGGCTCTGCAGCCATTCCCAAATAGTATTGTAGGGTAAATTCCAGCATATGGATGTAGCTGAAAAATTGTTATCTATGTTACCATTAGTTCTAAAGCATCTATGACAAGATAACTTGGGCAAGATAAACTTAAACAAAAGCAAAGAGAAGATTGTGCACTTGACTCTTCTTGTTAAATAAGGTGTAGTAGAGGAAATATTCATGAAAGAAAATTTGAATGAGTAGAAATTCAGGAACAATGTGAAGACACAATGTTTATTTGCATAATTTACTCTTTACGTTGGCCAAAAATTCCACCATCCTAAACACAGACATGTTCACAGAAAGCATTTTTCCACTCAATTTCCTCAAGCATCTTGCATTAGTGTGAATAAAGACCCTGTTCTTCTATGTTCATGATTTCCTTAAGCCACACAATCTACTTACATTTATGGTACCTACATCTTTGAGCAAATATCTTATATTTATTCAAAACTTTCTGTATTGTGTTTGGACTCTATAGTAATTTCCTAAATCAGAAAACATGATTTTCATCAAATACAGTAGATTTGCTGCCCCTGAATTGCAACTGAGAGCCAAATAAATATTATTTCAAATGTTTTCTGCATACATTAAAATAAGGTATATCAATTTCCACATTTTCTTTTGGTTGATCAAAACAAAGGACAATTAAATGTAAATACTTAATCACTTCCTCCTAAGTGAGTTTCCAGAGATAGATTTTCTCATCCAGGTCATAATTGCAAAAGCTATTTCATCCTTGTTTTAGTCTGCTTTGTGTTGCTATTACAGAATTATCTGAGACTTGGTAACTCATAAAGAACAGAGGTTTATTTGGCTTACGATTCTGGGTCAGCTGCATCTGGCACGGGCCTCAGGCTACTTCTACTCATGGAGGAAAAGTGGCAGGCCGCTGGTGGTACAAGCAGATCACATGGTGAGAGGAAGAGAGAGAGAGAGAGAGAGAGAGAGAGAGAGAGAGAGAGAGAGAAGGTGCCAGGATCCTTTAAACAATCAGCTCGTGAGAACTTACAGAGCGAGAACTCACTCGCTACCCCCCTCCCCCATGGAGAGCATTAATCCATTCATGAGGGATCCACCCCCATGACTCAATCAGTTTCCAACACTGCCACATTGGAGATCAAATTTCCACATGAGTTTTGGAGGAGACAACACATCCAAACTCCATCAATCCTGTTGTTAGCATGTCTTTTCCTTGGGTATCTCTAGGACTTTGTTGGGAAACCAACAGGAAAGGATAAAGTCAAAGAACAAAAAGAAGCTTATTAAATATTGTGAATAGTCAGTATGAAACAAGATAATTAAAGGTATCTGGAAAATGTGTTATACAATGAATTTTTTTCTAGGAAAAAAAGCAAGGCTCATTTTACTTAAATTTTGGTTATGCATTCTAATAGTTTATAGGTCAGGTCACATTCTCTCCAGAGAGAAGCTGAAAAGTTTAATGAAAAAAATAGGGCTTTTCAAGTCAAGTTCTCTCCTGCCACTTTCTACCTGAATGACCTTCAGCAACTCTATCTCAATCAGACTACGTAACTCATCTGAAAAACAAGGAAATGGTGATAATAACCACTTCACAGGATTATTATAAAAATCAACAGAATAATGCATGAAAAGTGCCTTATATTTATTCAAGAAGCACTTACTGAGAATATATTATGCACAAGTTACCAAGGATTTACAGATGAATAAAATAAAGCAGTAGTTTGTAGAATTTAAAGCAATATACACATTAGGTAGCTTTATTCAAAGAAAGTCTTAGTACTTGTAAATAACTGACTGAGATTCTCATATAGCTTAGTCCTGATACTTAACTCTGTTTCAGAATGATCTTAGCATGCAATACAGTGTGCAGATCAGCTGTGCCCAGGTTTGCAAAGAAAATCAGGTACACAGTTTCTACCATCTTCCCATTCCCCACTCCTGAACCACCCCCTTACTTTTTTCTCTCTTTTCATTTTCAGCATACAAAGTTCCTGTTTGGTCTTGCTTTCCTTATGCTACAATGCAACTGTTTTGCTTCCCCAAATTATAGGGAGTTGGGATAATGCTTCATTGCTTAATTTGGAATCAAACCACACAGTAACAGAAATACAACAAATTTTCATTGTTTTGGATGTTAGAGAACAATTAGATGTTTGCATATCAGCAGAGGAAACATCTCCAGTGTCCATGACAAATAAAGTAATTTAGAAGTCTCATCTAACAAATCCATCATGACACATTTGTTGTGAGATTGTCCCTGTGTTTCTAGCTAATGTCCTACTGATATTTTTAAATGGCTAAGAAATGACTTCTCAAAATATGCAATGTTATGAGTCCTAGATATGAACTACTAGGATTCTTCCTCCACTAATCATTTTCATATAGTAATTAGAGATGTCAAACTCATCCTGTGCTTCTCTTTTCAAATTTAGGGGGCTCTGCATGTTGCATCTTTAGCCATTATATAACTAGCTATTACCTTAAAGTGAATTCCTGTGCTGAGCATATGGCCTTAAGTGCCATAAAGGTCCCTGAACAGGTTCCAGAATTTGGTGAGACAGAGAGGGGTGTATTTGCCCAGGGAAGTAATTTAGCCTGATAGTTTAAAAGCACAGATTTTTATTTCAGACACAGATAGGTTTGCATCCAGGCTCTGCCACTTGTTTACTATGTAAACTTTACCAGCTTCTTTAACTTTCTTTTTTTTTCCCTTCAATTCTTTAAATTTATCAAGGCTTACTTTATGAAGAAATATATGGTCTATACTAGTGAACATACCACATGCACTTGAAAGTGTGTATTTTGCAGACTTAGGGTGTCGTATCTATAGATACCAGTTAGGTCAAGGTGGTTGATAATGTTATTCAGTTTATGACATTACTGATTTATTGTACGGTTTTTCTACTGACTGTTAAGAGGGGTGTTAAGACTTGCAACTATGACTGTGGGATCATCTATGTCTCCCTTTAATTCTGTTGATTTTTCTCTGTGGATTTTGAAACTATACTATCAGGTACAAAAACATTTTATCATTGTTATGTATTTCTGATTAATTGACATTTTATCGTTATGGATGTCCCTCTTTAACTCCAGTAATACCTTTTGCTTTTAAGTCTATGTACCACTTTAACTTTCTAAACCTTAATTTCCTCAATTATGTAATCAAATAATGCTAGTATGTATCTTAAGTGGTTGTAATGAGTATTTAAAAACCAAAAGCATTTAATAAAATTATTACTGTACACAATATTTAGTAATCACTCAATAAATGTAAGTTGTTGTTTTTCATAACAGTCAAGATTAGAAGTATCCTACAGGCTTTATGACTTAAGACAACATAGTTATAAGATTTAGGAACACACAGGAGTATACAGAAACCCAGAAAAACAAAACAAAAAGAAGTCCTCTAATTATTAAAGAAATGGGAAGTGAAACATTTCCTTAGTGCCCACTATATGGCAGAACTTTTACACACTCTCATTGAACTGAATCATAACGTACCTTTTAAATTAGGAATTATTATGTAACTTACTTCTATAGATAAGAGTCTCAGGAACAGATAAATTAAGTAATATACCCAAGATTACATATCTGTTAGGTGATGGAGACAGCAATTGATCCTGTGTCTGTCTGACTTCATATCTATTTTTTTCACAAGCCAAAATTAAATATCAGGCATAATCAGATTAATGTCTGCAGGTAATAAATATATAAGGAAAATAGCAAAGCATATTGGATAATGGCAGTGACCTGACTGAATTCGAGTCTAGTGATATGTCTCTGTTACTCCAATAAAAACTGTTTCCCACAGGACATCCTTGGAAAACTCTTACCAGGGTAGAAAGTAATCCTAGGACATGAATGACTGGGGCTCAGTTTATTGATGTGTGTGTGTGTATAAGTGACCAAAGGCATTTGGGAAGGGAATCAGGAGTGGTGGTGACAGAACATATCCAAGAAACAGAGTGCCAGTGATGTTTAGACTGTCTCAGTACCCATGAAAGTGATATAAAGATAAGCACTATCATGGTTAATTTTATGTGTCAACTTGACTAGGCTAAGGGATATCCAGATTGCTGGTAAAACATTATTTCTGGGTGTGTCTATGACTGTGTTTCCAGAAAAGATCAGAATTTGCATCAGTAGACTGAGTAAAGATGATCTACCCTTACCAATGTGACATCATCCAACTCATTGAGAGCCCAGAAAGAAGGTGAAGCTGAAGGAAAGGCAAATTCTCCCTCTCTCTTCTTGAGCTGAGACATCTGTCTTGTCCTGCTCTCAAACATCAGAACTCCAGGTTCTCAGGCCATTAGCCTCAGACTGAGAGTTATACTATCAGCTCCTTTGGTTCTCAAGCCTTCCAACTCAGTTATGCCACCAGCTTTCCTGGTCCTCCAGCTTGCAGATGGCAGATTGTATGACTTCTTGGCCTTCCCTATTGCCTGGGAAGGTTTCCATAAGAAATCCCCTCTCATGTATCTATGTATAGCACATTGGTTCTGTTTCTCTGAAGAATCTTGGCTAAAACAGTCACTATAATATAATCAAATAGTAATAATATTTTGTATAGTACTATACTTGCAACATGTCAGCACTGTAGTAGTTGCCTTTCTCATACTAATGCTAAGTTTTATGAAAACTCTGCCAAATTGATGCTAGTACTCCCATTTTATAGAAATAAAACATAAGACTATAAAGAATGCTATAATTTTCCCAGGGTCATATGATTAAATAATGGTAAGGAAATCAGATTGTACGTTGCCTTTCTCATACTAATGCTAAGTTTTATGAAAACTCTGCCAAATTGATGCTAGTACTCCCATTTTATAGAACTAAAACATAAGACTACAAAGAATGCTATAATTTTCCCAGGGTCATATGATTAAATAATGGTAAGGAAATCAGATTGT
>NW_007728366.1:222785-224205 GCF_000696425.1 Galeopterus variegatus
AAAGAATGCTATAATTTTCCCAGGGTCATATGATTAAATAATGGTAAGGAAATCAGATTGTACTAGAAATTATGAAGGGTGCTTGGCTAGGAGGCAGGGCATAATGAATCCTATTTGTGACTGAGAATTAGTAAGACATCCCATAGTCCATTTAATCTTTCAATATAAAGCACCCTGATGTGAAGAAAGAGCACTGGACATTGAGTCAGGATACTTTGTCTCTAATTTTGGCTTCATGCTATGAAGTGTAGCCTTGAACATATCATTCAGCTAAACTATTTGACCCTCAGTACCCTCAGTTATAAAATATGGGAATGTTATTTCTCCCTTCTACGTCACTGGGCAATAATAAGACTGTAATGAAATCATGAACTGGCACTACATAAATTCAAAGAGAGTATGCAAATATAACATTATTTTTGGCTATCTCTCTGGAGCTACATTTGAATAAAATGGCTTAATACATATGAAAGACTCATTAATGATAAATGTAACCATTCCTGGGGGTATATAGCTGTCTGAATATTTCTATGGAATGATGACTATTGTGCTTTCCTTTCTCATTATTAATATGATACAAAAATTTTTTAACACTTATAATTAGTAGGAACCCTATTTTTATAACAATGGGAACAAAGCTCAGTGGGGACAGCTGACTTGTTTAAAGACACATAATTAATTAGTAATGATACCAGGACTAGAACTTAGATTTTGTACTTCACAACCTTATGCATTTTTCTTGAACCATGTAGACTTCTTATATAAAAGGATGGATTTTTATAACTCATGGAAGGTGTGCAAACATTAACTTAGTTTCTTCTTCAGAGAATTCACATTTTAAAAGCCACCTTTGTTTTTGCATTTTAAAAGTCATCTTTCAGCCCAAAACTTTACAAAAAACACTTTAAGCCAGTTTGCCCAATTCTCTGGTGACTTATATGGAAAGGCTGTGTTTTTGTTTTGTTTTTGTTTGTTTTTTTGTTTTGCTGTTTCGATAGATCTTATTTCTGGTTTTAGATATTTCTTCATAAGCCCTGAGATGGCTTCCATATTCGACGTCCTTCCTTTCCCTGATCTCCCCAACATTCTTAAGATCCCAGGAGCCTCTTTTCCTGGTTGTCTGGCTGGTAAAATAGAACTTTATCCTCACCACTCTGCTCTGTAGTTCCTGAGCTTAAATTTTGCTTTGTGTCCAAGTGGCAGGAGGATAGAGAGAGGGAAAAAGATAGCAGGGATTTCCTTACCCCCAAACTTTCTGGAACTTAAACCTCTCCTAAGTTTCTTTTTCTTTACACTTGTATTTCACTCACCACCTTCTCTCTATATAGGTACTAGCATTTGTTCAAATTGAAAAGTACGAAAATAAAGCTGGACTAAATACTCAATTGTGCTGAAAGAGTGTAAATATTTTAGAAGAGTA
>NW_007728366.1:225713-227827 GCF_000696425.1 Galeopterus variegatus
GCGATCCCGTTGCCGGTCCCGGTCCGGTACGGGCACGACACTGAAGGTTGCGATCCGTTGCTGGACACGAAAAAAGACAAAAAAAAAAAAATTTTTCATAATAAATAGACATTAATCAAACCCATTGAAATTGAAGATATTTTACTATTTTGTTTTCTTCTTCAGTAAACACATAAAGGCCAATATTTATGTCCAATTGAAATCACTTCTCACTTGACAACCATAAAATTGTAACTTCCACTAAAAGGCAAATAATTTGATATCCACTTCTCAAAAATAATTAATGTTATATATCTTATTCAGCTGACTAGTGGGTCAAATAGATTCTATCTAACAGATCAAAAAGGATGACCTCTGGCTTGATAAAAAATTACAGGCTCAAAGAAAAAATTCATCCCTAAACTTCAAACATCAGCTATTTCTCCCTGACTTACACTTTTTGCTTCATGGGTGCAGTATTTTATATACTTCAGAAGTATAGTAATTAGTGATAGTAGGTAATAAGGTAAGAATAAAGATGATCAGATAAACATCTATGTAGATAGATATGAAGGGGTTCAGGAAATGCTGCACCAAAATATGACACTTTGTATGCTGATTACTTTTAATTGAGGGCATTTGGGGAACAGCACGTGCAAGCAGAGGCTTTCTCTGAACTCCCCTGACATGCCTAAAGACGGATTCTCCAATAGGAACTCAGTTGTCCTGAATCTCCTCCCAAGGAATTTCATGAAACAGGGGGGGATTAATTCAGATCACAGGAGAGGAGACTGGAGGTGGACACTACACCCAGACAGAATTGTCACAGACTATCACCCATTCCTCTGTGAGCCCATTCATCTTTGTTCAAAATTACTCTCCCCTAAGTTACTTACATCCCGTCCCATCTCCTCTATGAAGAGGGTACATAAGCTTCTAGATATCACTGGGTTTGGGGTACTCACTTTTCTTTCATGTGATGCCCCCATGCGTGTAATAAACTTGTATATCTTTTCTCCCGTTAATATATCTACTGTCAGTTTATTTCATAGACTCAATTATTGAACCCTTAGAGGGTAGAGGAAAACTTTTCTCTCTTCAAAGTTCAGTAGATGCATGGGTAGATAGATAGACAGATAATAGATAGGAGATAGAGCTATAGAAGTCAGATATTTTTAAGGAGTTATCTTCTCCACGATATAGAGCGTGATTTTGCAGGTTTTGCTCTGCACTGACTTGGGGAAACTCAGTGAGAGAAAGGTTTTATATAATTGGGGACTCAAATGGGAAGTATTCATGAAAAAACACATATATCAGAAAGAGAAAAAAATAAAAGCTGTCAGCAAATTCAAGATAAACATAGTAATAAAAATAATAATTACCACAAATACAGTGCTATCTCTGAATAAGATTGAGATGATCACATTAGTCTGCTTAATCACAATTTGAAGGAGATGTTATTTAACTATCCACGTTTTATAGACTCACTAAATGAAATTCAGAGAAATTAGGTGCTTTGTCAAATGTTAGGTAGAAAGAACACAGGAATGACAGGATTCTGAAGCACAGTTCATTGACTCCCAGTCCTGGGGGCCCTTTCCACTGAATTACGTAATACAAGATTCATAAGGGAGCAACATCCTGGAGAGTTAAGAAGTAGGGATAAAAATTAATGTAAGAGCAAAAAGATTCAGACACGGTGAAAGCAACCGGGACTGTGGAAAGCAGGACAGAAGTCTTAAGATCATCTGTAAAGTTTAGGATTTGAGCTTGTCCTTAAAGAGAGACAGGTTCAAGTACATCCACCTGATTAAATGTTTAGTGCCAATTGGTTAATACTTGTAATTACAACAAGACAAAATAGAACTTTGTTACAGATGATTCTCTAAGTAGTTGAGCAGCAGAAAGAAAAGATGGCATTTATATCAGCCTTGCCACCAAAACCACTGGAAATGCATCTCCCTTTATTAGTTATATGATAAAAGCAGGAATATATATAAAGGTATTGATCATATGCTTTGGATAAAAACGACTACTATAGCAAATCTTTCTCTAAAACATAAATCAATTAATCACACTGTCTTATTTTCCTATTATTTTCTTTTTTTTCTTCTATTTCTAAAAAACATTGAAGG
>NW_007728366.1:229452-232315 GCF_000696425.1 Galeopterus variegatus
TTTTTTTTTCTTCTTTGAATTTAAGTTTAAAAATCTTATTAATTGAATATTGTGTAGAAGACACAGCATAAATCCCCACCCAAATCCTTTATGGCTTTCCCAATCACTCCTGAAGACACCGGCTTTCCCTTACCTTAATTTCCATACTGTCTTCACATAAAATCATATTCTCTAAGATACTTTCTATGCATAATTGTTCACAATGATAGCTACAGCTATGCTGAGGAAATCTGGCATTGGTAAAATTATCCCATGCTTTTATCAGAAACATAAAATGGATGTTTTGGTTACTTAGTACTGTAAATGGTTGTCAAATATTAAATATGCATATTTCCGAGAAGTATAACATGGCTTCTGATTTATTTAAAAATCCAATTGAAGACAACAAAGAACTAAGCCATGAAATGTATTTCATAGTTAAGAAATCTGTTTCCCAGGTAGCATCTTCTAGCGCTTCTAATGACATTTATCTAAACTATCATCACCTACATCCCCAATACACTGCACAAATGAACCAATAGCAAGCAAGCTATTGACCTTACCTCATCCCAGAGATTTGGCCCTCATCTTAAAAGCAGCAATAAATCCTCACATTCCCTACACTGCTCATTGCTGGTTTGCAGAATCAGCATTCTGGACCATGCTGACTATATTTCCAGAAATAATACATTCCCAAAGCAGTATTCCCAAATATGCTGAATCATCACCTTGAAGGACAAGCAACACAAAGAGATGCCTTTAAATCTTGTGTCTGAGCCAGGGTTTATCAGTAAAGCTGAGCATTCAATACATATACAAAAGCATGCAGGTGGCAAGAATCTTTTAACCTGATACTGATCATATACACGTAAATGCTTGCAGTTTTTTACTTGATTAGAGAACTCATTAGTTTCTATCTACGAAGGACAGAAAACCATGAAGTTGTTTTCATAAACCTCCAAATCTGATGCATTATTGTGATTACACGATTTGACAAGATGGTCTATGATGTTTTGACTTATTTAAATCAACGTGACTCTGCAATGCTATCATATTGTTAAAACATATATTTTGATTTATAGTTCCTAATTCAGAAATACAAAGGCTATCAATTGATAAGGCAGCCACTTATTGGAACTGTAAGAGCTGGTGATCAAATCTATGTTTATATAGACTCATGGTTATGAAGAAAAAAATTGCTAGATGACTAGCTAATAACTTTGCAAGTATCTGTCAGCTGTACATCCAGGTTACTATCACTATAAAAAAGCAAGTTGAAAAAGTATTATCACTGCAAGTTTGTCTTGTACTGGGTTCTATTCTCACCCCCAACACAAACCCACACAGAAACACACTCTCAATAATTCATAATAGTTTAAGTCTTTGAGTATGTTGTTTCTATTCAAGATCTTTTTAGAATTTTCAATGGATAGGTTTGAAGACATTTAAGAACCCACAAACTGAGTGTTATAGAATACAATTTCCTAGTTATCCTGGTCAATAAAATAGTTTCCTTTATGATTAAATAAGATTGTATGTTAAGTGAGAAATATGAATCTTACTTAGAATTGGTGCTGGTTGATGATCAAGTTGATTCATTCAAGAGATAAATAACTTGTTTACATAATTCAACCTATGCTTCAACAAAATAATTTATACATCTAATGGAATTTTTAAATTATTCACAAAGAAATGGAGGCATACTATAAACCCTACAAATACAAAGGGTCTATTAAAGTCACACAACCACCTTCCTTTACTAACTCTGATACACTTGTTTTTATCCTAATCGTTCGTTCTCCTTGATTCCCGTTAGCACCATGTCTCAGCTCCTTATGTCCATACTGAGTCTCTTTGACTCTGTTCTTTTGCTAGTTCCATACACTGGATAGAAAGAACACATTTCTTCAGAGACAATTTTGATAATTCTTCTTTCACATGCATCTATAATTTATTATAACACTTACATCCCCTCACAACTCCACATTATTTGGTTCATTCGGGTCCTTCCCATATGAATTTCTTTTAAGAGGAGAGGGTAGAACAATCAACAGTGATAGAAACACTGCCTCAAATGTCGGTGTCATTATTCATCTGGAAAATGAAAATTAAAACTACAATAAGGTATCACTACATACCCACCAAATTGGCTACGATTAATAAGACTGACAATATCAAGTGTTAGCAAATATGTGGAGCAACTGGAACTCTTCTGAATAGTTGGCGAGGGTATAAATTGATACAACCATTTTCAAAAACTGTTTGGTGATATTTACCAAAGTTAAACATACATCTACCCTATGATCTAGCAATTCCATATTTAGTTATATATCCAAGACAAATGAATGTATATACCACCAAAAGACGTGCACAAGTATGTTCATGACAGCTTTTTAAAAAATAATCCCAAAGTGAAAACAACCCAAATATCAATCTGTGGAACATGGATATATTCACTGTGGTTATTCTTATAATGGGATACTATAAAGTAAGAAAAAAATACTTGTATATGCATCCACCCGGATGAATTTCACAGTTATCATATTAGGCAAAAGCTTCATGCAAAATAATACATACTATATGATTTTATTTATACAAAATTTGAGAACAGGTAAAAATGATGGTGATAGAAGTAAGAAGAATGGTTACTCTGTAGTGGTGAAGTAAACGAGGGAAACTTCTGGGATAACATCTGTGCTTTACATCTAGATGTTGGAAGTGGTTATGAGAGTATATACATATGTGAAAATACATTTATCATACCTAAGATTTGTGGACTTGGTGCACTGTGCTAAATGTATTTTATCACATTTTTTAAACAACGAACATTAATACAGATACACTATTTACAGTAAACTTTTCTCATTTCTGAAAGTTAGTCCTT
>NW_007728366.1:233186-234217 GCF_000696425.1 Galeopterus variegatus
ATTAATTCATCTTGTAAAATATTTTCAGTACTTCAGAAAAAATGTATGTATTAAAATTTATGAAATAATGACTTTAATGACTGTACCATTTTTGGTAATAGTCCAACAATTACACCCAATATCACCTTAAGAAAACTTGACATTTACACCAATGACATTACAACAACTACAGTTACAAAAATACAGCCTGGGCATTAAATTACTCTAATATTGGAAATCTGAATAATCTCTAGAAGTCTAAAGGGAAAAACTTCAAAATATATGGAGATATACTTTTAATGGCTATAATGTTTAAGACCAGGAAAATGGGAAAATTTCTATGAAATATCCTATGAAATTTAAAACAAGTAAAAACATACATGAATTCATCACCAATAAAAGAACACAAATATTTGAGAATAGCAAAGTTGGCTGAGCCAGAATAATTATTTCCCCTTTGCACATAACTATGATTCTTTCAATTTTCTTAGTCTAAGAACAGGTATTTAAATGTGAAATCCTTAACATAAAAATAATCAAATCTAGTAAAATTAGAAAAGTACATTCTCATAAATTCTAGAATTCTAGTAAATTTTAGTAAAATTAGAATAGTAGCACATCATCCTTTCAATGAGGTTTTTCCTAACCATGCCGTATAAAATTTCAATTCTCCTTCTTCCCCTGCCCTCCCCCTCACCTGGTATGTTCCATATTTTTTTGTCCATAGCACTTGCTTATTTCATCACATACTTATTCATTTTTGTTCAGTTTTCTAGCTCCTTCCAGTAGAATGTAAGCTTCACAGGCAGGGACATTTTCTAGATTTAGACTTTATTGATTCCACAAGTGTACAAGACACTGAGCTCTGACAATGTCATTTAAAAAACACCTTTTTTCTTGAACACTATAGTGCAGAGTTTCTCAACCTCAGCACTATCAACATTTGGGGCTGAATAATTCCTTGTTGTGAAGAGCTGTTCTGTGCTTGTAGGATATTTAGTAGTATCTATAGCTTCTATCTACTAGATAACAGCAGCACCTTCCCTCCAGTG
>NW_007728366.1:235327-237997 GCF_000696425.1 Galeopterus variegatus
CAATCTCTTCTTTAAACTCTGCTCAGTTGCACCCATCTCCTTTTAATTCTTTTTATTTGCAAAGAATTTTAAAATTATAAAAAAAATTAAAAATAGATACAGAAAGATGCTATATTTGTCCCTCTCTGTTGCTTATATCAAAATACCTAGAACTGGTTAATTTATAAAACAATATTTGTTGCTTACAGTTTTAGAGACTGGGAAGTCCAAAGTCCAGCAAACACATCTGGTGAGGGTCTTCTTTGGTAATGGCTTTACAGCAATGCAGGGGTCTCACATGGCAGAATATGGTGGAGGAGAAAGAGGGAGACTCTCATGTGCTCTCCTTTTAATGCCCTTAGAACCTGCCCCCCTTGACCACCATTAAACTATCAACTTAATCACCTCTTCAATGCCCTGCCTTTCAATTACCATGATAGGATGTCCTATCCTCAACAATTACAGTGAGGAGTAAGTTGGGGGGGTACATTCCACCCCAGGCATTCTGTCTCTGGTACTTTCACAACAAATACATTAATTTAATCTCCTAAGTCTCACCTTATTTCAACTCAAAAGTCCAAAGTCCAAAGTCCCATCTGTGAAATCAAAATAAATTATCTTCTTCCAAGATACAATGGTGAGATAAGCATAGGGTACATATCCCCTTTCAAAAAGGGAGAAATAGGCCAAAAGAAAGGGGTAACAGGTCCTAACCAACTCCAAAACTCAGAAGGGAGGCATTAAATTTCAAAGCTGGCAAATCATGTACCTTGACTCCTTGTTTGACATCCTCTGCATGCTGGTGTGTGGGTTCGGTCCACATGTACTTGGGAAACTCTTCTATGGCTTTCCTGATCTGAGGCCATGCTTCAGCTCTCACAGGCTGGCATTGCACACTGGCAGCTCCACAAATCTGGGGTCTCCATAGCAGTCCTGCTCTCATGTCTCCACTAGGCAGGTGCTGGTGGGGGTTTTCTGCTGCAACTCCAATCCCACATTTCCTCTTGGCATTGCCCCAGTGATGGCTCTATGTGATGAAGCCACCTCTGTAACAGATCTCTTCCTGGGCCCCAGGCTTTTCCATACATCCTTTGAAACCAGGATGGAGGCTGTTGAGAAAATAGAATAGTTTGGTCAGGGCCCTTGTCTTGGGTCCAGTTGGGTGTGGTTCAGTAGCACATCCTTTGTAATCAAATTGTGTGTGTGTGTGTGTGTGTGTGTGTGTGTGGAGTTAGTGCACATGTGTGCCAATGTGTCNATGTAAGCTTCACAGGCAGGGACATTTTCTAGATTTAGACTTTATTGATTCCACAAGTGTACAAGACACTGAGCTCTGACAATGTCATTTAAAAAACACCTTTTTTCTTGAACACTATAGTGCAGAGTTTCTCAACCTCAGCACTATCAACATTTGGGGCTGAATAATTCCTTGTTGTGAAGAGCTGTTCTGTGCTTGTAGGATATTTAGTAGTATCTATAGCTTCTATCTACTAGATAACAGCAGCACCTTCCCTCCAGTGATGATAACCTGAAACATCTCCAGACATGGCCAAATGTCTTGTGGGGAGCAAAATTATCCCTGGTTGACAAACACGGCTATAGGGGATTTGGTGAAAACACTTTAGTTGACACTAATTAAGAAAGTTCTCTATGCCTGAATTCTGAAGCAGTTAGGAGAGGGAAAAATAAAAAGGGATGAAAAGGTAGAGATCGCACAGATAAAAATAAAGTATAGAATATGGCTTGGATCAGCAGGTAAGTGGGCTTGCTAATTCTTAACTCCGAAATTAAGCAGATTTACCCAGCTTGACACTAACAGTCCTGGCATGAGCAGGCCTCTTCTCTCAAGGGCCAATCTGCTCTGCTCTGGTTACTGTATGGAATATTATATGGCCAAAAGATAGAAGAGGACACACCCTCTCAAGCAGGTTGGCAGAACTATAAAGGCATCTAGAAGAGCAGATTCACACAGGCTCAGTTGCTCTGGACTCAAGAAGAAATTTAAAAAAATGGGAGAGGCTGAGGGTCCACTCCATGCATTGAACAGTCTCTTTATGCCTTGCAGATCCACTCTTCTCTACTTTCAAACCTATTCTGTGTCCCAACATACTGATGTCTGTCTAGGAAATGTACCAACTGAGCTCAATGGCCCTATAGATTTTGGTTAAGTTCATCCAGAGGTAGGCACAAGCAGGAGGTAGGAGGACAGGAAGAGGAAGACGGGGACATTTGTTCCTTCAGCTCCTTCTCAGCTAGTTTTCATTCCTCTGCATAGGCCACAGCTCCTGTTGGGCAGCCTTCCCCTATGCCAGAGCTACAGTTCTCTCTGGGTTCTTTTAGCAGAGCTCCTTACAACTGGACCTTGAGATGTGGGGGTTGTATATTTGCTACTTTTCTTAGCCCTCTGGTCCTTCACTATCCTTTGTTGGTTTCACTTCACCATGCAATCTCTTCTTTAAACTCTGCTCAGTTGCACCCATCTCCTTTTAATTCTTTTTATTTGCAAAGAATTTTAAAATTATAAAAAAAATTAAAAATAGATACAGAAAGATGCTATATTTGTCCCTCTCTGTTGCTTATATCAAAATACCTAGAACTGGTTAATTTATAAAACAATATTTGTTGCTTACAGTTTTAGAGACTGGGAAGTCCAAAGTCCAGCAAACACATCTGGTGAGGGTCTTCTTTGGT
>NW_007728366.1:238811-245307 GCF_000696425.1 Galeopterus variegatus
GTGCCCAAGTGAGGGCTCTATGTGATGAAGCCACCTCTGTAAGAGATCTCTTCCTGGGCCCCAGGCTTTTCCATGCATCCTTTGAAACCAGGATGGAGGCTGTTGAGAAAATAGAATAGTTTGGTCAGGGCCCTTGTCTTGGGTCCAGTTGGGTGTGGTTCAGTAGCACATCCTTTGTAATCAAATTGTGTGTGTGTGTGTGTGTGTGTGTGTGTGTGGAGTTAGTGCACATGTGTGCCAATGTGTCTTTTTAGTTTTGTTGCTATTCTTGTGTTCTTCAATGAGAGAAAGAGAGAGAAGGAGAGAGAGAGAGTATTGTTGAAGTATGTGGGCAGGTGTCTGCCTCGGGTGTCCGCCTGGCACAGCCATGCTTTCCAAAAGCTTCCAAGGACCTTTTGGCCAGTTACCTAGCTCATAGACCTGTGTGAAGGGGTCTGCTGACCCAGCCTGGCATATGAAGGGTTTGTGACCCGGTCTGTGAATGGGCTTGAGGGGTCTGGGAGCTTCAGACCCAGCCCTAGGTCAACAATCAGCCCAGTTGGTGCAGGATTACCAGCAGGTAAAAGAGCCCAACAACTGGCATGGTCACCTAGCTTTACAATTGGCATCACAAACAGGATTAAGAGCTAGACAATGGGCACTGTGAGCAGAATTCCAGACAACAGTCTTAGTGCCACAGAGGCTCCCAAGCCACCACAGCTCTGGTATCCTGAGAGCTTGCAAACTTAACAACACATGTATGCTACCAAGTCTTCCAGCCTGTATTTTTCAAAGCTATAGGTTCATCCATACCTAGGGCCAATTTAACCACAGGCAGAGGAGCCAAAGCAGCTGGGGTACTGGTGCTAGAAGCAGCTTCATGAGATGGTCCTGAGCAGTGAGCCTGAGGAGGGTGCCTCATGCCTGTTCCCTGAGTCCATTCTGTCTCCCTAGGCCTCTAGGCCTATAATTGAAGATGTAGCCTCCAACATCTCTGAAATGCCTTCAAGGATTTTTTTCCCTTCTCTTGATAATCCCTTCCTTCTGTACTGATCTCCTTGGTAAACAGTCACTGGGCTACACCTTTGAATTGTTCTCTTGAAAATGCTCTCTGCTTCTCACCACATGGCCAGGCTGTATATTTTCCAAATCTTTATGCTCTGTTTTCCTTTTGATTATAAATTCTGGCTTTATGTCTTGTCTTTGCTGTCATAACTTAGCATAGGCTATTGCAAGTAACCATGCAGCTTCCTGAACATTTGGTTGCTTAGAAATTTCTTCTGCCAAATACCCTGGGTCAGCATTTTGAAGTTCCACTTTCCATAAAACTTCTGGGCATGAACAGAATGTAGCCAAGTTCCTTGCGAGTTCATAGCAAGGGTGAACTTTAGTTTCCAATAAGTCCCTTCTTATTTTCATCTGAGACTTCCTTAGAATGGTATTTACAGTCCATATTTCTATCAGCATTCTGGTCACCTTAACATATAACCAGTCTCTAAGACATTTCAAACTTTCCATCTTTTTCTTCTACTGAGTCTTCTAAACTCCTCCAACAATTGCCTAAAACCCAGTTCCAAAGCTGCTTCCACATTTTCAAATATTTGTTATAAGCAACACCCCTCTGCTCTGGTACCAATTTTCTGTATTAGTCCATTTCTGTTGTTTATTACAAAATACATGGAATTAGGTAATTTGTAAGAAAACAAAATTTATTGCTTACAGTTTCAGAGACCATGAAGTCCAAAGTCCAGCAAACATATCTGGTGAGGGTCTTCTTTGATGGTGGCTTTACAGCAACACAGGGGTCTCGCATGGCAGAAAATGGTGGAGCAGAGAGAGAGAGAGAGAGAGACTCTCATGTGCTCTCCTTTTAAAGCCCTCAGAACCACAGTCATGACCACCATTAAACCAACAACATCATCACCTCTTTAGGCCCCACCTTTCAATTACTATGATAGGATTTTCTTTGGGGTACGTTCAGCCCAAGGCCAAGGCTATATTCCTTTATCCATGTTCACCAATTTTAACATGTGAAATTTGTTTTGTCATTTTCTCTCTCTTCAAATTTATATCTGAATACATAACTATAAAATTAATTTTTATAAACCATTTCTCCATAATACTTTAGTGTGTCTTTCTTGTAACAAATTGGTTCTTTTATATAATTATTAAATTCAGAAAATTTAGTATTGAGACATTGATCTATAGTCCACATTAAAAATTTTATTTTTCAATTCTTCCAATAATGTTTTTATAGCACTGTTTTTATTCTGGTACAGGCTCTATTCCAGAATCATGTATTGAATTTTGTTGTCATGTCCCAAACACTCGTTTTGAGTACACTGTCATAGGGCCATTAATGATGCATTCCATGCTGAAATATGAAGAGTGATTAATAAATGACCCCAACAGTCCTGATTGGAATTATGGATATGAAAGTTGTTAATATTTCCTTTTTGAGCAGCACACTTATTGCCTCAGAAAAGAGTGACCCTCTCCATTCAGTGTTCATTAAGTTTCTGCTCCATGCAGAGATATGTTTAAAATAGATGCTAAGAATTAGAATTGGGAAGAGGAAGACATCAAAGAAACAGAAATAAATAATCCTTGTGTTCTAGGAGTTCTAAGTTTAGCAGACCTGAGGGGTTTGTTTTTTTTCTTTCTTTCTTCCCCTCTGAAAATGAAAAATGAATAGAACTAGGACTTACAAATTCAAAATATCCTATTGAAGAGTGTTGACAAATATCTGGAAAAAGTTCTGCTTTTCAGAAACCTTGCTGGTAGCAGACATTAAAAATTAATCATAGAACATTTCTACCAAGCTCAGTTTTCATCTCAGAAGTTTTCACACCACAATAAACTAAGTGGTCATTATCAACTGATTAAATCACACATCCACAATTAAGCCATTTTTCCCATCTCTAATCAAGGAGTAAGTTTAATATGTTTGGAAATAATTTGAAGGGCCTAGATATGAATGACGGGAAGGATACCAGCCAGGTCAGCCTGTAGCCAATGCAAAAAGAATGGGTACAAAACTATGTTATCTATCCTAAATGAATCATTGTGCAGTATACGCATGTATTGAAACAATGCTCTGTACCCCACAAATATGCACAAGTAAATGTTAAAAAAAAAAAAAAAGAAAAGAAAAAGTTACTCAAAGCAAGAACACCAGGAAATTCAGAAAATATGAGCAAAAGCCTTTTTACTCAAATACCAGACAGCTTCAGATATTTTGTCTTTCATTTGGAGGGACACAGTTTATCAACAGCAAAAACAAACAACAATCTGTCAGAAGATTGTTTTCATACTCTGGCTCTGAAGTGGGATCTGAACTTGGAGAAGTGCCTTTGTTAACCTTGAGAGAACATGATAATAACCCCAGCCTGAGTCATCAGACTTAACTACAGAGTGGATAAAAGAGAGCTACAGAGAGTTAGCAAAAAACTAGTCAAATTTGAGATGTAAATAAAACAAGCATTTCATGTTCCTAAGAGCGTGAAACAGAACTCTAAGCCCTGGAGCTGAAACTGGCAGAGACAGTAAGGGGAAGTAAATAGTCCCTAACAGTAATATTTGAGCCGTGATGAAGAATCTGTACTACTCTAAACTACTACTGAGCTTAATTTGAAAGCAAATAAAGGGTTTTTTTGTTTGTTTGTTTGTTTGTTTGTTTTGTTTGTCTTTTGTTAGCTTTTTTGGGTGGCAGCTGTCACCAGATCAAAAGCTGTTTAACATTCCAGAGCCAATCAACAGAGACAAGCACAAAGGGATCTTGGATTTCCACAAGAGCTGGCCACTATTTCATTACCACTTAAATGCTTATATGACTGAACAGAAGGAGAACATTATTATAGTCTTTGCCTCAGGACACTCAAATGTAAATCACACGTTACTATTGTGATTGTATTTACAACACACAAAACAGAGGAAAAGAATGGGTTAGCCGGCTGCAGTGGAGCAGTCTTGCTATATACAACTTTCTTGTCCTCAAGATAAATCTGAGTAATCATGCAAATTTCTCACTTCCCACTTGAAAATAAAAAAATAAAAATAAAAATAAAACAGGCAAATTATTGATGTACATGTATGTGTGTGTGTGCATATATATATATACACACTTTAAAAAAAATTTAAAGTTAAAAATAAAGCAGAAACAAAAAATAACATTTTCTGAAACAATGGCCTAGGTACTTTCCCAGTGAGAGGTAGTTGAACTCTGATAAGAGAGATGGTAGGTAAGCTATTGAATATTGAATAGGGGCATTTACTCCTCTGTGAAGGAGAACTCCGGGTAGGGCACAAGCCTACAGAAGACTGGCAGTGGATACTGACAATGCAGGGAGGATGTCCACACAACACAATTTTAACTTTCTGCTTAAGTTGCTGAAGTCACTACTGGACACAAATTTTACCCTCTTCACAGCATGTCTGACCATTCTCTCTCTATTGACTCTGTTCATATGATAAAGTTAATTCCTAGTTCTTACACTTTGGACATGGAACTCAATATGAATTCTGTCAAAGGACAATTCTGGGTGTTCTTCCTTTCCAAGATTAGCACTGTGAGAAAAATAATGCCCATGTGGAAACCGTCAGGAAAAATAAATGCTTTGTAACTTTCCTTTTCTCCTCTTTTTCTGTTCTTTTTCTTTCTTTTTCTCCTCCTCCTCCTTCTCCTCCATCTCCTTTGATTATTCATTGCAAACATAAATTTCAAACAGACAATTTGTACTAGGACTTAGTGAATCAGGTTGTAATAAGGGATTAAGTCCATTGACTATAGAGTCATACTTTCTAGAGCAGGGATTGTGCACTGTTTCTGTAAAGGGCTGGATTGTAAATATTTCTGGCTCTGCTGACCTTAAGGTCTCTGTTATAACTATCAAATCTGACAATGAGTTATATGCAAATGTAAGTGAATAGCTATGGCTGTGTTCCAATACATCTTTATTTATGGAAAAAATTTTTAAATTTAAATTTTATATAATTTTCACATATCATAAATTATTATTACATTGACTTTTTATCACCCATTTAAAAATGTAAGAACAATTTTTAGCTCATAACCTATACAAAAACATTTGCCAGGCCACATTTTGTTCAAAGGCAATGGGTTATCATCCTCTGGTTTGGCCTAGAATTAAATACTATCCTATCACTTGTGTGACCTTAGTCGAGCTACTTAACATTTCAATTTTTCTTATCTGTAAAATAGTCAATCGTTTTATTGATCCTTGCTAGCTCTTGGGTCGTTTTGAGAATTAGAGGTGTTAATACATTCAAAATACTAAATATCACCTTTAGTATAGCAAGCATTCAATACATGTTATCTGTTATTATTACTAAAGTTATACATTACTTTACTTCTATGTACTTTATTCAACTTTCCTGTTAGTAATTTACAAGTCCCATTAAAACTTACTTCAACTTAAATTATGTGAGCTTGTCTAAACTTAAAAAGAAAGAATTATATTTAAATTAATTTTGACTAATTTAGAATACCTACCATAAAAGAGAGAGGGAAAGCTGTGTGTGTAAGTGCATGCATGCATGCATGTGTGTGAGACAGTGTTAACACTAACTGATAACTAATATGACCCATGATTGGTGACAAGGATATTTTATATATTTTTTAATTTAATATGTATATAAGTCTTTGTCATATAGTATTTTCCTTTAGCCACTGAAGAAATAAAAGCTGACAGAGTAAATAACATGACAAACATAGCTAAGCTAGTAATTGTCAAATCAAGGAAAAAGTTAGTTATGTCTAACTTCAGAGGTATTGCTCTTTCAGTTACTACTATTCCATTTGCCTGGAGTTGCTATAACTTAGGTCAGGAAATTTTATTTATTTACATATTTCCTATTGTGGAAAATTTTATACATAAACAAAAGCACAGTGATTAGTATAATGAATCCTGATGTATACATCACCTGGGTCTAATAATAATCAACTAATGGCCAATATTGTTATATCTCTACCCTCTACCTCCCACTCCAGATCAGTACATTAATTTTTTAATTTTTATGGTGCAATAAAAATGGAAGCTCAAGAAAAAAGTAAAAATGTTAAAAATAATAAATCACCACAAAAATTCAAACAAAACTTTTATGTTTTTCGTCATGAGAGTTTTATGTAAGCAAAATCATAATCTTGATTAGCATTGTCATATAAATTTTTTCATTTATATAAACTTCATAATTGTACTTAATGAATACATATATTATAGTTAATGATTATCCAATTATTGAACTTTACATTTTATATTTGTTAAGCCTGTATTTGTTACAATATTAGAGAAAATTGGATGTATTGCAATGATGCTGAGCATTTCACAAAATTCAGGACAGGTTTGAACTCACAAGTCCAAGGAAGAGTAGGGCCAGGTCAGCTATAGGGACCACAGTAGCAGAGGTGTAGGAACCAGCTCTTGGAAGCACTGATTCTAAAGTTTCAATGTGCAAATAAATCCTCTGTGGGGACCTTTTTAAACAGTAGACTTTCCAG
>NW_007728366.1:245591-246424 GCF_000696425.1 Galeopterus variegatus
TGCTCACATTTTTAAATTTTTGGTTCCGTTTATACACACACACACACACACACACACACACAAACACACACACACACACACACATGTATGCATCCTATGCATATAAACATATGTTTTTGATACACAAAGGCCTTTTTTTGTTATTAAATCCGTTGATCTTTATTTTTAATCTTTTATTTCACTTTTTAATTGAAATATATTTATTGTACGTATTTATAGGATACAGCGGTATATTTCAATATATGTATACAATCTGTATTGATTAAATCAGGGTAGTTAGCAAATTCATTATCACAAAAATTTATTGATTTTCTGATGAGAACATTTAAATTCCTCTCTTTTAGCCATTTGACAATATAAAATAAATTATTGTTAGTTGCAGATGCCAAGCACTACTATATACCAGTGGAGCTTATTTTTCTTGTCTAGCTGTAATTTTGCATCTATTAACCAGCCTCTTCTTATTTCCCCTCTCTACTCCCCTTTTGCTCCTCTAGTCAGCACAGTTCTACTCTCTAAAGTTCAACTTCTACTCCTCCTACTCCTCTACCTTCTCCTCCTCCTCTTCTTCATCTTATTATTATTATTTAAATACTCCAGCATATGAGTGAGAACATGTGGTAATTCTCTTTCTGTGCATACCTTATTTTACTTGATATAATTTTCTCCAAGCTCATCCATGTTACTGTGAATGACAGAATTTAATCCTTTTTCATGGCTGAGTAGTATTCCATTGTGTAGATATACCACATTTTTGTTATCCAATTGTCCATTGATGGACATTTAGGTTGGTTCCAAATCTTGGCTATGGTGAATAGAGCTGTAATCAAATA
>NW_007728366.1:246505-247127 GCF_000696425.1 Galeopterus variegatus
TTGATGGACATTTAGGTTGGTTCCAAATCTTGGCTATGGTGAATAGAGCTGTAATCAAATAGGAGTGCAGGTATACTTTCAACATGTTGATTTCCTTTCCTTTGGGTATATGCTGGATTGCTGGATTGTACAATAGTTCTATATGTAGTTGTTTGAGAAATCTCTATACTGTTTTCCACAATGGCTGTACAAATTTACAATCCCACCAACAGTGTATAAGGGTTCTCCTTTCTCCACATCCTCAACAGCATTTGTTATTTTCTGTCCTTTTGATAATAGCCAATCTAACTGGGGTGAGATGATATCTCAAAATGATTTTGATCTGCATTTCTCTGATGAGTAGTGATGCTGAACATTTTTTCATATACTTGTTGGCCATTTGTATGTCTTCTTTTGAGAATGTCTATTCAGCTTCTTTGCTGATTTTTTAATCAGATTAACTTTGTTTTACTACTGAGTTGTTTGAGTTCCTTGTATATTCTGGATATTAATCCCTTATGGATGCATAGTTTGCAAACATTTTCTCCTATTCTGTAAATTGTTTCTTCACTCTTTTTATTGTTTCCTTTGCTATGGAGAAGCTTTTTAGTTTGATACAATCTCTTCTGTTTATTTTTGCTTT
>NW_007728366.1:247705-251193 GCF_000696425.1 Galeopterus variegatus
TGCATAGTTTGCAAACATTTTCTCCTATTCTGTAAATTGTTTCTTCACTCTTTTTATTGTTTCCTTTGCTATGGAGAAGCTTTTTAGTTTGATACAATCTCTTCTGTTTATTTTTGCTTTTGTTACCTGTGCTTTTGAGGACTTATTCATAAAATCCTTGCCCAGTCCTATGTCCTAAAGTGTTTCCCCTGTATTTTGTTCTAGAATTTCTGTAGTTTCAGGTCTTCCATTTAATTATTTATTTTTTAAATTTAATTCTTTAATCCATTTTGAGTTGATTTTTCTAAATGATGAGAGATAGGGGGTCAGTTTCATTCTTCTACACATGGATATTAAGTTTTCCCAGCACCATTTATTGAAGAGGCTGTCTTTTCCCCAATGTATGTCCCCAGTGCCTTTGTCAAAGATCAGTTGGCTATAAGTACATGAATTGATTTCTGGGTTCCTTTTTCTGTTCCATTGGCCAATATGTTTATTTATGCCAGTACTGTGCTGTTTTGGTTACTATAGCTTTGCAGTATATTTTGAAGTGGGATGGTGTAATGCCTCTAGCTTTACTCTTTTTGCTTGGGATTGCTTTGGATATTTGGGAACTTTTGTGGTTTTTTGTGAATGTTAGGATTGTTTTTCCATTTCTGTGAAGAATAACAGTGGTATTTTCATAGGAATTGTACTGGATGTATATTGCTTTGGGTAGTATGGCCATTATGACAATATTAATTCTCCCAGTCCATAACCATGGGATATCTTTCCATTTTTTGTGTGTATTCTTTTTAATTTCTTTCCTGAGTGTTTTATAGGTTTTATTGTAGAGATCATTCATATCCTTGGTTAAATTTATTCCAAAGTATTTTTTTTTTTTGGTAGCTATTGTAAATGGGCTTGCTTTCTTGATTTCTTTTCGTGCAAGTTCATAGGTTTTATTGTAGAGATCATTCATATCCTTGGTTAAATTTATTCCAAAGTATTTTTTTTTGGTAGCTATTGTAAATGGGCTTGCTTTCTTGATTTCTTTTCGTGCAAGTTCGTATACAAATTATATTGATTTTTGTATATTGATTTTGTATCCTGCAACTTTACTGAATTCATTTTATCAGTTCTAAAAGGTTTTTGGTCAAGTCTTTAGATTTTTCTATATATGAGATCATACCCTCCGCAAACATGGATAAGTTGACTTCCTCTTCTCTAATTTGGATGCCCTTTATTTCTTTCTCTTGCCTGATTGTTCCAGCTAGAACTTCTAGTACTATGATAAATAGGATTGTTGAGAGTGGGCATCCTTGTCTTCTTCCTGCTCTTAGGGGAAATGCTTTGAAATTTTCCCCATTCTGGCTGATGTTAGCTTTAGATTTATCATATATGGCCTTTATTGGGTTGAGATACTTTCCTTTTATACCTAATTTGTTGAGAGTTTCTAATAATGAAAGGATGTTGAATTTTTGTCAAATTCTTTTTCTGCATCTATTAAGATGATCATAGTTTTTTTGTTCTTCATTTTGTTGATGTGGTGTATCATATTTATTGATTTACATATGTTGAACCATCCTTGGACCCTTGGAATGAATCCCACTTGATTATGGTGTATAATTTTTTTGATATGCTGTTGAATTCTGTTTGCTAGTATTTTATTGCGAATTTTTGCATCTTAGTTCTTCAGGTACATTGGACTGTAGTTTTCTTTTGTGTGTGTTTGCCTGATTTTAGTAACAGAGTCATGCTGGCTTCATAGTATGAGTTTTGGGAGAATACCTTCTGCTTTGATTTTTTGAAATAGTTTGAGGAGAATTAGTATTTTAAAGAAGAATTAATAGTAATTCTTCTCGAAAAATATGGTAGAATTCAGCAGTAAAGCCATCCAGTCCTTGTCTTTTTTGGGAGACCAATGATTACTGATTCAATTCCTTTGCTCACTGTCATCTATTCAGGTTTTCTATTTCTTCTTGTTTCAGTCTTGATAGGCTGTATGTAATCAGAAATTTATCCATTTCCTCCAGGTTTTCCAATTTCTTGGCATGTAGGTGTTCATAATAATCTCTTATGATTCTTTGTACTTTGTACTATCTGTTGCAATGTCTCCTTTTGAATTTCTGATTTTTGCTATTTGAGTCTTCTTTCTTTTTTTCTTAATGAGCCTAGCTATTGGTTTGTCAATTTTGTTTATCTTCTCAAAAAAACAACTTTTTTGTTTCATTGATCTTTTGTATTATTTGTTCACTCTCTATTTCATTTAGTCCTGCTCTGATCTTTAGTATTTCTTCCCATTTACTAATTTGGGATTGGATCAATTTTGTTTTTCTAGTTCCTTGAGGTGTAATATAAGGTTGTTTATCTGAAGTCTTTCTACTTTTCTGATGTAAGTGCTTCTTGTAATACATTTCCTTCTTACTACTGCTTTCGCAGTATCCTATAGGTTTTGGTGTGATGTACTTCTAATTATATTTGTTTCAAGAAATTTTTTAATTTCCTGCTTAATTTCTCCTTTGACCCATTGGCCATTCAGGAGCAATTTGCTTATTTTCCATGTTTTCATACAATTTCCAAAGTTTGGCATGTTATTGATTTCAAGTTTTATTCTGCTATGTTCTGAAAAGATACTTGTTGGGCTACGCCCGGGCCGCCAGCCATTTTGGGAAAGTACCTCAGCCATTTTAAACTTGCTTCGAGCTGATTCTGGGAAACGAAACCTAAGCGGAGAACTCAAAACTTAAAAGAACTAACTTCCAGGGTACAGTGACTCTGCNAAGCCTAACGCTAGGGCAGCTCCACCACCCCCTCAAAAATCAGACAATATAACCAAAGATCTGTCCGATTCCCCCCCCCGATGGATCCATGCATGACCCCACTCCTACGTGTCCTCCTCTGTACCCTCGTCTGGATCCTTTTGCCTCTGCCCCCTGGCCTCAGGGCTCTGAGACCCATATCCCAAATCAGCAGGGGCATCTGCCGGAGTGGCTGTGGCCTGCGCCCTCTCCCACTCCACCCTCGCCTCCACAGCCCTTCCTTCTGCCCGCTCCCCCTCAACCTTCTAAGCCTCCCTCAACCAATCCCTTTTGTTCCCCTTCATCCCCAGCACCTCCACCTCTGTACCTCCCTCTTCCCTCAGATTCAGCTGTCTGTAGTTTGTTTCCTGTTAATATTAACCCGGGAGGGAATCGTCCCGCCGCCTGGTACCCTTGGGAACCCGGCGATCTTAAAGAATTAAAAAAGGCAGTCATGGAGGATGGGCCCAATGCCCCCTGGATGGAGACCATCCTCCAGGGTTTAGCCCACCTTCCCTGTACGGCAGCGGACTGGAGGTCCTTGGCGCGTGCTGTTTTGCCTGGGAGTCAATACATTAAGTGGAGTGCCCTGTACAAAGAGGAGTGCCAACAAATGGCTGAAAGAAACCACCATGCCAACCCCGTTATTCCTATTACTATGGGAATGCTCACGGGCCAAGATGCCCAATATGCTTCAGGGTTGCAACAGGCCGCTATCCCCGCTCCTTA
>NW_007728366.1:254109-254640 GCF_000696425.1 Galeopterus variegatus
ATCCGAGGTAACCCATGTGATTGTAAGGGGGGTAGCTATACTGGCTCGCCTCCGGCACAATTCTATATAACAACGGTCAACTGTGGAAACAAAGTCTCTGCACTGATAACCTCCTAAATGGACGGCAATCAGTGCTTAGGTAGAATTGGCGAGTCTGTCTGTTGGGACGCCCTGATCGCTATCGCCCCAGTAGGGGGAAAGCCCGGCCCCTGCCTCTGCAAAAGCCATGAATTCCACTCTATTGTACATACAGCTTGTTATTCCACATACCAGCTATGCCTCTCAGGGAATAAACGTGGTGGCAGACCGCCAGCCGGATCCGGGGGTCCTTCGGACTCCAACATCGCGGTGGCATCCTGCCCCACCAATGTAAAATCAGGGAATGACATGTGCTGGGATCAGGTGTCACCCCTTGGGATGTCTGATGGAGGTGGTCCCCAGGATCAAACCCGGACGATATACAAACAATTGCCAGCACTATCCTGGATCTCCAATCCCAATTGGATTCATTGGCCAGGGTTGTACTACAAA
>NW_007728366.1:255421-270533 GCF_000696425.1 Galeopterus variegatus
CCGCCCCTGCTTGCTGTAATAAACAGAGTTCCGGCTTTGACCGCTCTCCTGGCTCGGTGTTCTTTCTTTGTCCCCGGGGCTGGAGCGCAGAGGGGATCGGGCCTGTGACACTCATCATCCCGCTCAGCCCCACAAGAGGTTACCGCCGGCTGGTCCGGGGTCCCTTCCCACCCTGTTTTGTTGGTCCCCGGTGGCGAGGAACCAACAAATCCACATATCCTGCCAATTTTAAGGTTTGCAAATTTCCTTTAAACGTTATTTATTGATTATATGCAATTCACACTTCAGGGCCATTATGGTTTGATATAAACATTTCAGTAAGTATTTAAATTAGTTTTTTTGGCAAATTGCAGTTTTTTACCTTTTAATCAAAAAAGCGTGTCCATTTTTTTCTAATTCATAAATTTGTTAAAGAATGTGACATCAAGAACCAATAAAATAGACATAATTATTTGATTCTCAGAGGAATTATGCTGCTAACCATTGGAGTTTTCTTTATATCTCCTTAAAAAGAAGACCACCAATCTGATTCCCACCCCCAGATTCACTCAAGTGTCATATGACAATATTTAACCATGTTCATGGATAAAATATATATCCTGATGAGAATGAGACTAAGAGAAATAACTGGCAAACTTTTATGAGATTGAACCACAGCTGTCCAAGGAAACTCTGTCCTCCTGACTACGAAAATGAGAAGAAGGTTTTTCATGTTTTCATTACTTGCCTTAAATAGAAAGAGTAAAATCATTAATCAGAAGAAAAGCTCATTTATACTCATATTCAAAACCTAAATAAATGTCATGGTTTATGTAATGCTGTTTTTACTTAGTTATAAGCAAAATACTTCAAATATCAAACATATTTAGGAGTTACAGAGTTGTAATATTACATATAAATTTTTGGTTCTTTTTTATATTTCAAACATTTCACAAAATATTTTAAAATTTTTCTCTTTTATACATTTACTCAGTAACTCTTAATAGTCATAAACATTCACTGTTAAATGCTGCAATAGCCGGAGACAATAACACCACTATATCTGCTCCTATACTTTAATGACACAAAGCATAGCAATAAAAGCCTTGCTAGCAGTCTCTGGATTAAAAGAGGCAAAATGCACATTTATCTGATATGTCAAAGTAAATACAAGTACTTCAACTGCAATGTGAGTTCCTTTTATTGCTGCATGTATCTTTAGACATGAATGTATGACCAAGAGAAATTATAAGCTCATTATTAGTACTAGTCATAGAACTGAAGGGATAAGTTCATTCAAAGACATCTGAAATACCTCAGTTGTAACCTAGGCAGATGTAAATGAAAAATAAAACACTATTCTCTGTTTGCTATGCTTCCTTCATAAAGCACTCAGCTGTAAATATTACTCCTAAATATGGTGGAAAACCATTTATCAAGAACCAGCTGTGAGCTAAACACTTTATTAAGTATCCTTTAGTAGTAGGTTTTTATCATTTTTGTTTGGCTCCAAAAAGGAGTTTTTCGACTTAGCAACAAAATTCTCATTTGGTGGGTTTTCCTCTGCTGCATCTGCTTAGCAAAAAACATTTCATGGAATAAAAGTCAGTTGCATGATGACAATTGACAATGTGGATAATGAACTATTATCATTTGTTTTAGCACTTGAGGAGAATGTATATTTTTATTGAGCACAACATATGCACTGAAAAATGCCCTTTCTTGTACAACTTTGCATGAGTAGATAGGCAAAGTTTTTAATAATAATAATAATAATAATAATAAGTCCCTGCATAACTTCAAGTTTCTATTTACAGGAATTTAAAGTACACAAACAGATCAAACAATGCTTTCATCCTCTGAAATCTTCAAAATGAGCCAATGTATATGCATTTAAGTGTAAATGTCTGAATTTTTTGAAGAATTTTTAATAAATACATACAAAATAGAACTTCAAGTTAAACTTTGTAGAATTCCCTGATCTTTTTATATAGAACAATGTTTGAAAACCAGAGCTCTTAAAGAAGACAGGTTATAGTACCTTATTCACTCTAAGGCAAAATATTACCTCTGAGGTTACAACTTGACTCTTTGAATAATGTAACATTTATATTCTACTATATCATCTCTAAAATATTCCATGGAATGTACAAATAATCTTAATATTTCATCTATCATTCTAACTACTGCAATCACTGGAAGTGAGGTCAGGGAATTACAAATAAAGGAATATAGATGTTCTGATGTTGGTGGATTTTGAATCAATTCCTAATTTCACAAATATGTATACATGAATTTCTGAGAATTCTTTGACTTAAAGTAGAGCACAAACAAAATGTATAGAAAATATTTCTTTCAATATTTTTGTCATGGTCATCATAACTCTAGTGAAATAGTTCTGAAATAAAGTGTGACCAAGACTCTGACACAAAAAATTGGGTTATAAAAGGCATCTACAATAAAATAATTATTTTAATGACTCTTTGCCAGCAAAGAATACATACTTTATAAACTCATTGAATATTTAGTTAAGGGTCAGTCAAAACAATCTATAATGAAATTATAGTTGCCCACATTTGGTAAATGATCTACTCCTCTAAAATATTTCATTTATACAAGATAATGTTCTTACATGACCACTGAGGTATTTTTTTTTTTCTCTATAAAAGGAGTAAGAGAGCCAACAAAATAATTACATGGACCAAATATGTGCCAGGACATGTTATACATGTTTTGGATACATAAAGTTACTAGAAATAGAGAACCTCTACCTTAAGAATCTTACACCCAATTAGCAGAGAGTTTAACAATACAAAAAATTAAAATAAATAGGATAATACTAAGCAATGATAAGCTTTGCCATGTCAATAAAAGAGAACATTAAAATAGAATGCAATTATAGTTTTGGAGGAACACGATATTAGCTTGAGTGGTTCGGTAAGTATTCTCTGGATGAGTCAATCTTTGAGCTGAAATGAGAATATTCAGAAGAGGAATGCATAAAAACATCTGCAGAAATGATGCTACTAGCAGAAGGAAAAGCAATAATGAAGTCCCTGAGACAGAAATAAGCTAGTACAACTGAGTAACAAAGAAAAAGTCCTGCCATCTAGAGTACAGTTAGACAGATGTTAAGATTGAGATACTTATCAAATATGTATGCGGAGGTGTCCATTAGACAGTTGCATATGAAAGGCTAAAGGGCCTGAGTATGCCCAAATGTATAGTATCAGATGGAGGCTTTGGCCTTCTATAGAATAAGAGACACTTTTTTCATCATAAAAATAAATACGGGGAGTTGTATTCATGAAGTCTGTACCAACTCCTACTACCTGGGTTGTTTCTTGTATGTTTTCTTTAAGGAGTTTTATTGTTTGAGGGTGTATATTTAATTCTCTAATACATTTTGAGTTGATTTTGATAAATGGTGAGAGGTATGTGTTCATTCTCCTGCATATGGATACCTAGTTTTCCCAGCACCATTTGCTGAAGAGGCAGTCTCTTCCTCAGTGCATAGACTTGGTGCCTTTGTCAAAGGTCAGATAGCTTTAGGTGTATGGGTGGATTTCTGGAATCTCTGCTCTATTCCATTGATCTATGTGTCTGTTCTTATGCCAGTACCATGCTGTTTTGGTTAGTACAGCTTTGTAGTATAGTTTTAAAGTCCAGTAGTGTTAGGCCACCAGTTTTATTTATTTATTTATTTAGTTGCTTATTTATTTATTTATTTATTGCTCAGAATTGCTTTGACTATTCGTGGTCTTTTGCTGTTCCATATAAATGTTAGGATATATATTTTTTTCCATTTCCGAGAAAAATGTCATTGGAATATTGATGGGGATTGCATTGAGTTTGTACATCACTTTGCATAGCATGGACATTTTCACAATGTTAATTCTTCCAATACAAGAGCATGGGATATCTTTCCATCTTCTTGTCTCCTCTTTAATTTCTCTCAGCAGTGGTTTGTGATTTTTATCATAGAGATTTTTCACATCCTTGGTTAAATTTATTACTAAGATTTTATTTTTTTGGTGGCCAAGGTAAATGGGCTAGCTTCCTTGATTACTTTTTCTGCATATTCACTGATGGAGTATAGAAATGCTACTGATTTTAGTGTGTTGATTTTATATCCTGCAACTTTGCTAAAATCATTTATCAACTCCCAGAGGTTTTTTTTTTTTTTTTTTTTTTTTTGTAGAGGCTTTAGGCTGTTCGATATATAGGATCATGCCATCCACAAACAAGGGCAGTTTGACTTCATATTTTCCAATCTATATGCCTTTATTTCCTTCTCTTCTCTGATTTCTCTGGCTAGTACTTCCAACACTATGCTGAATAGGAGTGGTGAAAGTGGGCATCCTTGTATAGTACCTATTCAGGATGATATTGGCAGTAGGCTTAGCATATATGGCTTTAATTATGTTGAGATACTTTCCATCTATACCTAACTTGTAGAGTCTTTATCATGAAGGAATGTTTAATTTTGTCAAATGCTTTTCCAGCGTCTATAGAGATGATCATATTGTTTTTGTCTTTGATTTTATTGATGTGTTGTATCAAATTTCTTGATTTGCATATATTGAACCAACCTTGCATCCCTGGGATAAATCCCACTAGATCATGGCATATAACTTTATGTATGTGTTGCTATATTCTGTTAGCTAGTATTTTATTCAGGATTTTTGCATCTATATTCATCTAGGATATCGGCCTGTAGTTTTCTTTTTTGTTGTTGTAGCATTACCTGGCTTTGTTATCAAGGTGATGTTTGAATCATAGAATGGGTTTGGGAGGATGGCCTCTGTTTCAATATTTTGGAATAGATTGTAGAGAATTGGTTTTACTTCCTCTTAGAAGGTTTGGTAGAATTCTACAGTGTACACATCTGGTCCTGGACTTTTCTTTTTTGAAAACCTTCTGAAACCAGCTTAAATCTCTTTTATTGCTATTGGTCTGTTCAGATTTTCTACATCTTCTTGGCTCAATTTTGGTAGTTGTTTTGTGACCAAAAATTTATCCATTTCCTCCAGAATTTTCAAATTTGTTGGCATATAGTTGTTTTTAGTAGTCTCTAATGTTTTCTTGTATTTCTGAGGTATCAGTTATAATATCACCTTTTTCATGGCTAATTTTTGTTATTTGGGTCTTCTGTCTTTTTTTAGTTAGCCTTGCTAATGTTTTGTCAATTTTGTTTATCTTTTCAAAAAACCAACTTTTTGATTCATTGATCCTTTGTGTCATTTTCTGGGTTTCTATTTTGTTAAGTTCTGCTGTGATCTTAATTATTTCATTCCTTGTGCTAACTTTGGGCTTGGATTGTTCTTGTTTTTCTAGTTCTTTAAGGTGAAGCATTAGGTTGTTTACTTTCCATCTTTCCATTCTTCTGAAATAAGCATTTAATGTGATAAATTTCCATCTTATACAGCTTTTGCAGTATCCTATAGGTTTTTGTATGAAGTATAATTTTCATTAATTTCTATAAATTTTTGGATTTCCTGTTTAATTTCTTCTTGGACTCATATGTCAATAAGTAGAGTGCTGTTTAATGTCCGTGTGTTTGTACAGTTTCAAGAGTTTAGTTTGTTATTGATTTCTAATTTTAATCCATTGTGATCTGAAAACAAATGGAATTATATCAAACTAAAACGCTTCTGCACAGCAAAAGAAACAATTAACAGAGTTAAAAGACAACCAACAGAATGGGAGAAAGTATTTGCAAAATACACATCTTACAAAGGATTTAAAAAGCAGAATAAACAAGGAACTCAAACTACTTTACAGCAAAAAAGCAAGTAACCCAACTAAAAAGTGGGCAAAGAAGCTGAATAGGGGTTTCTCAAAGGAAGATATACAAAGGGCCAACAGACACATGAAAAAATGCTCAACATCAATCAGTATTTGGGAAATACAAATCAAAACCACACTTGAGATACCATCTCACTACAGTTAAGATGGCTAATATGCAAAAGATTGAGAATGATCAATGCTGGCAAGGTTGTGGAGAAAGGGGAACACTCCTACACTGTTGTTGGGGCTGCAAAATGTTGTAGCCTTTATAAAAAATGGTTTCGAGGTTCCTAAAACAATTACAAATATATCTACCATATGACTCAGCTATTCCACTGCTGGGAATATACCCAGAGGAATGGAAATCATCATGTCGAAGGGATACCTGTACTCCAATGTTTATTGCAGCTCTATTTACCATAACCAAGAATTGAAACCAGTCCAAATGTCCACCATAAGATGAGTAGATATAGAAAATGTGGTGTATCTACACAATGGAATTCTACTGTGCTATAAAAAAAGAATGAAATACTACAATTCACAGCAACATGGATGGACTTAGAGAAAATTACATTGAGTGAAATAAGTCAGGCACAGGAAGAGAAATAGCACATGTTCTCACTTATTTGTGGGAACTAATAAAAATAAAACAGTACATATACAAACAAATAAAAGGGGGGAGAAGACACAGCAGTCAAAATCCTTGAACTTGTTAAGACAAGTGAACAGATATGATGTTGATTGGTGGGAGGCAGGATAAGGAGCAGGAAGGGAAGAATTGGAAAGCGATAAGAAAATCAACTATATTGTATACTGTTAAAAAACATTTCATGATCAGACAAATAAATAAATAAATGAAAAATAAATAAATAATAAATAAATAAATACTGGGAGAATATGTCTGTGTAAATGTTGATTGATTGGCAGGATTTAATGCAACAAAATGAAATAGCTCTCTGATTTCATCTTTTATTCATAAAGTGTTCACTGAGGTTATTTGCTAAGGTAGGTGTAAAAATTTGAGGAGATTTAGGTTGTAAACTAGACTTCTTGGACAGTTGAAAAAGTGAATATATCAGGGAAATATTATAGAATTGTCTGGAAATATCCTATGCTCATTGCTAACTTTCCATTACAAATTTAAATTGTGTTTGTTTAGAAAAATCGTATAATTTACTCCACTGACATTCAGCTTCACGTTAAGTGAACAAATGTTGTGCTAGGAATAATCCAGCTATCTGAAAAGGCATAAACTAAGAAATGTATAGTTTTACAGCCATGCTGCAAATGATGGTATTAATTCAGACTTTCAACTATCAAGGGATAGACGCTAAGGTGTGGGTGTCTACCGATATAGCATTAAGATTTTTCTGGTGGGTCATAGCAAACCCACTTTCCCTAGCATCAAAACCTCTCCCTCTCCCTCTGCCTTTGTGTTTCACTTCTTAAATACATTCCCACTCTCCAATTCATGCCCATCGTTTGCTCAACTTTTTGAAATAGCCATTCTGAAGCTCACAGCCCAGAGTTTCCAACTTTTATAAAAACAACCACTTTCAGTGCTGGGTTCTTTGGCTTTATACACTTCTATATAGTGTGAAAAAAACTTGTATATTTCTTGCCAGTAAAATAATATACCTTAATGTCTTCCATGACCAAATTTACTCAATGGATAAAGATGCATATAACCACTGTTATCATAATCATATACTATAACTTAATTGTAAATTAGACATTTACAAGCCTGCATGGAGTAAAAATGTTTGCAGCCACCCCCCTCCCACAGGAGGTGGGAAGAGTGCCGACAATGCCACAGGGAGGCCCAACGCGGGGTAGCATTTGGTCCAAACCCGATTCACCCCCTCCTGCCTGTGTAGAAGGCAGGAGGAGTTTTGCCACAGAAATAGGGAGGGCCTGAACTGCTTTCATGGAGATGGTCCAGAGCAGCAGCCACCACAGCTTCTACCTCCATAAAGATGGCTTGTCACCACAGTAGAAGTGATGATCACTGTGCAAGTGGCCAACCACATATTCTATGGCATTGACACAAGGAGAGTCATCAGAAGAACCTGGAAATATAAGTCTTTCACCTCAAAGTGTACACTGGAGTAATATAAGAAGCAACTTATCCACCAGATGACCAGAAATCAATGTACAGATACTAGAAATGTGAAAAAAACAAGAAAACATGACACTGCCAAGGGAATGTAGTAATTTTCAAGTACAAGACAATACAGAAAAGAAACCCTTGAAATGACTGAAAAGTAATTCTGACTAACACCCTTAAGGAAAGTCAATGAGATATGACAAGACTCAGTTAAATAGCACAATGAAACAAGAAAAAAACATCCAGGATATGAAAGAGGAAATTTTCAAAGGGATTAATACCTTACAGAAAAATCTAGCAGAACTCCTGGAAATGACGGATTCATTCACTGAAGTAAAAAGCACAACTGAGAGCTTAAGCAGCAAGTTAGAGACAGCAGAAGAAAAATTTATGATTTTTTTTCCTATTTGCAAATTATACATCTGACAAGGCTTTTATATCCAGAATATATAAGGATCACAAACAAATTAACAATTAAAAAACAAATAAATCAATTTAAAAATTGGCAAAAGAACTGAGCAGATGAGTGTGAGTGGAGCAGGGAGACGTCCAGCAGGGGAGGCAGAAGCTCCGCAGAGGCCACATGCCCTGCGGTGCTGGCACACAACCCAGTAGCCCGGCTGAGTGTGCGTGGAGAAGGGAGATGTCCAGCAGGGGAGGCAGAAGCTCCACAGAGTCCAAATTCCCTGTGGTGCTGGCGTGCAACCCAAGAGCCCGGCTGAGTGAATGCTGACCAGAGAGGTGGCTGCCGGAGAGGCCCAAGACCCAAGGCAACCACGCACACCAAGCACTAGTGGCCAACAGATCAGACACTGTGGTAGCCATATCAAATTGGCATCCCCAGCAACATCCTAGCTAGACAATAGTGTCAAACCAGTAGAATGTGACACCTCCTGCCACAATGACTAAACATCAAAGGAAAGATACCAGAAAAATAAAAATCAAGAAAGTACACCACCATAGGGTAATAACTCTCAAGCTCCAGATCCTATAGAACAAGAAGCCCTTGAAATGTCTGACAAGGAATTTCAAGTGATAATTCTAGGAAACTGACAGAGATACAAGAGCACTCAGATAGACAACATCATGAAATGAGAAAAAGTATAAAGGACGTGAAAGAAGAAATGTACAAGAAAATCAGTGTCCAGAAAAAGAATGTAAAAGTGCTTGCTGAACTGAAGAATTCATTAAATGAAATAAAACAAAACAACAACAGAGAGTTTAACCAGCAGGCTTGCAGAAGTAGAAGAGAGAACTTCTGACCTTGAAGATGGACTGTTTGAAATAACACAGGCAGACAAAAAAAAAAAAAAAAAAAATTAAAAACATTGAAGAAAATCCAAGAGAGATATCAGACAACAGTAAGCACTCAAGCATCCAAATCATGGGTATTCCAGAAGGGGAGGAAAAAGGAGAATGCACTAAAGACATATTCAACAACATAGTGGCAGAAAACTTCACAGTTATTGGAATAGACACAGATCTTCAGATTCAGGAAGCTCAAAGATCCCCAAAAATACTCAACCCAAAAAGGTCTTCTTCAAGACATGTTATAGTCAAATTGACAAAACCCTGAGACAAAGAGAGAGTCTTAAAAGCTGCAAAAGAGAAGAATCAAATCACCTATAAGGGAGCCCCAATCAGACTAACATCAGACTTTTCATCACAAACTGTAAAAGCTAGAAAGGAATTAGATGATTTATTCAAAATACTAAAAGAAAGAGATTGCCAGCCAAGAATACTATACCCTGCAAGGCTATCCTTCCAAAATGAAGGGCAAATAGTATGTTTCTCAGACAAACAAAAACTGCAGGAGCTCACTACCATTATTTCTCAGACAAACACAGACTGTGGTTATTCACTACCACACAACCAGGCTTAGAAGAAATTCTCAAGGGAGTACTTGGTTTGTACCTGAAAAACAACTACCATTGCCATAAAAACCCAAGAAAAACCAAAACTCACTAGTTTAATAAAAAAGGCATCCATGAAGAGAAAATAAACAAACAAACAAAAAAAGGCTATCTACAACCCAAGGAACCAAAAAATACTGAAAACAAACAGTAAATCAGAAAGAAAGGAACAAAAGACACCTAACATAAACAAACAAAAATCAATAAAATGCCAGGAGTTAATCAACACATTTCAATAATAACTCTTAATGTAAAAGGATTAAATTCCCCAATCAAAAGACACAGACTGGCTGACTGGATTAAAAATGAGGACCCAACTACATGCTGCCTTCAAGAGACCCACCTCACCCATAAAGACTCACATAGGCTAAGATTGAAAGGACGGAAAAAGATTTACCATGCAAAAAACAGAAATGAAAAATGAGCTGGAGTAGCTATTCTTATATCTGATAAAATAGACTTTAAACTAAAAACAGTAAAAAGAGATAATGAGGGACACTACATAATGATAAAAGAATAGATCCATCGAGAAAAAGATAACAATCATAAGTATATGAACACCCAATCTTGGAGCAGCCAGATTTACAAAACAAATTTTATTAGACCTAAAGAAGGAAATAGACACTAATACCCTATCAGCAGGGGACCCGAACACCCCACTGTCAATATTGGACAGATCATCTAGACAAAGAATCAGCAGAGAAACACAAGATCTAAAAAGTATACTAGAACAATTGGACTTGGAAGATATCTACAGAACATTCCATCCAACAACCTCAGAATATTCATTCTTCTCATCAGCACATGGATTATTATCCAGGGTATACCATATGTTAGGTCACAAATCAAGTCTCAACAAATTCAAAAAAATTGGAATTATCCCATGTAGTTTTTAGGCCACAATGGATTAAAATTAGAAATAATTTTAATAATAATAATAATTTTAATAATAATAAATGAAATTCTGAAAACTATACAAACACATTGAAATTAAACAGCATTCTACTTAATGACATATGGGTCCAAGATAAAATCAAACAGGAAATCAAAAAACTTATTCAAATTAATTAAAACAATGACAAATCATATCAAAATCTATGTTATACTGCAAAAGCAGTACTAAGGGGAAATTTATCACATTAAATACTCACTTCAGAAGAATGGAAAGATGGCAAGGGAAGAACCTAATACTTCACCTTAAAGAATTAGAAAAACAAGAACAATCCAAACCCAAAGTTAGCAGACGGAAAGAAATCATTAAGTTCAGAGAAGAACTTAATGAAATTGAAGCCCAAAAAACAATACAAAAGCTCAATGAATCAAAAGTTCTTTTTTTGAAAAGATAAATAAAATTGACAAACCATTAGCACTGCTAACTAAAAAATGAAGATAGTACATCCAAATAACAAAAATTAGAAATGAAAAAGGCAATATTACAAGTGATACATCTAAAATACAAGGAGTCATTCAAGACTACTATATACAACTATATGCCAACAAATTTGAAAATCTGGAGGAAACACATAAATTTCTGAACACACACAAGCTACCAAAACTGAGCCAAAAAGATGGAGAAAATCCAAACAGACCAATAACAATAAAAGAGATTGAAGCTGTTATTAGAAGGCTCCCAACAAATAAAAGCCCAGGACCAGATGGATTCACAGCAGAATTTTACCAAACATTCAAAGAGGAATTGACACCAATTCTTTATAAACTATTCCAAAAGATTGAAACAGAGGCAATTCTCCCAAACCCATTTTATGAAGCAAACATCACCCTGATACCAAAACTAGGTAAAGATACAACTAAAAAAGAAAACTACAGGCTGATATCCTTGATGAATATAGATGCAAAAATCCTCAATAAAATACTAGCTAACAGAATACAGCAACACATATGCAAAATTATACACCATGATCAAGTGGGATTCATAACAAGGATGCAAGCTTGGTTCAATATTTGCAAATCAGTAAATGTGATATACCATATTAATAAAATCAAACACAAGGTCCATATGATTATCTCTACAGATGGTGAAAAAGCATTTGATAAAATTCAACATTCACTCATGACAAAGAACCTATATAAGTTAGGTATAGATGGAAAGTATCTCAACATAATTAAAGCCATGTATGGTAAACCCAGTGCCAATATCACCCTGAATCTGGATAAGTTGAAACTTTTCCTTTCAGAACAGGAACTAGACAAGGATGCCCAAACTCACCAGCCCTATTCAACATAGTGTTGGAAGTACTAGCCAGAGCAATCAGAGAAGAGAAGGAAAAAAGGACATCCAGATTGGAAAACAAGATGTCAAACTGTCCTTCTTTGCAGATGACATGATCCTATATATCGAGCAGCCTAAAGCCTCTACAAAAAAAGTCTTGCAGTTGATAACTGATTTCAGCAAAGTAGCAGGATACAAAATCAACACACAAAAATCAGTAGCATTTGTATTCTCCATTACTGAACATGCAGAAAGAGAAATCAAGAAATCTTGCCATTTACAATAGCCACCAAAAAAATAAAATACTTAGGAATTGAGTTAACGCAAGGATGTGAAAAATTTCTATAGTGAGAAGTACAAACCACTGCTGAGAGAAATTAGAGAGGATACAAGAAGATAGAAAGATATCCCATGCTCATGGATTGGAAGAATCTACATTGTGAAAATGTCCATACTACCCAAGGTGATATGCAATTTCAATGTAATCACTATCAAAATTCCAATGACATTTTTCTCAGAAATGTAAAAACTATCCAGACATTTATATGGAATAACAAACGATCATGCATAGCCAAAGAAATGCTGTGCAAAAAAAAAAAAAAAAAAAAAAAAAAAAAGCTGGAGGCATAACACTAAGTGACTTTGAACTATACTACAATGCTATAATAACCAAAATAGCATGGGACTGGCATAAAAACAGACACACAGATCAATGGAATAGAATAGAGAATCCAGAAATCAACCCACACACCTACAGCCATCTGATCTTTGAAAACGGTACCAAGCCTATACACTGCGGAAGAGAATGCCTCTTCAGCAAACGGTGCTAGGATAACTGGATATCCGTATGCAGTAGAATGAAACTAGACCCATACCTCTCACCATATACCAAAATCAACTCAAGGTGGATCAAAGAATTAAGTATATACCCTGAAGCAATAAAAGTTCTTAAAGAAAATATAGGAGAAACACTTCAAGAAGTAGTACTGGACATAGACTTCATAAATATGGCCCCCAAAGCATGGGAAACCAAAGGAAAAATAAACAAATGGGATTATATTATACGAAAAAGCATTTGCACAGCAAAAGAAACAATTAACAGATTTAAAAGATAACCCACAGAGTGGGAGAAAATATTGGCAAAATATACATCTGACAAAGGATTAATATCCAGAATATACAAGGAAGTGAAAAACTTTACAAGAAAAAATCAAGTAACACAATTAAAAAATGGGCAAAAGAGCTAAATAGGCATTTCTCAAAGGAAGATATATGAATGGACAACAGACACATGCAAAAATGCTCAACAACACTCAGCATTTGGGAAATGCAAATCAAAACCACACTGAGATAACATCTCACCCAAGTTAGGATGGCTAATATCCAAAAGACCGTGTACCATAAATGCTGGTGAGATTGTGGAGTAAAAGGAACTCTCATACATTGCTGGTGGGGCTGCAAAATGGTGCAGCCTCTATGGAAAATGGTATGGAGTTTCCTCAAATAATTGCACATAGATCTACCATATGACCCAGCTATCCCACTGGTTTGAATATAACCAGAGGAAAGGAAATCATCAAGTCAAAGGTATACATGTTCTCCAATGTTCATTGCAGCACTCTTTACAATAGCTAAGGGTTGGAACCAGCCTGAATGTCCATCATCATATGAGTGGATATGGACAATGTGGTATATCTACACTAGGGAACACTACTCTGCTATAAAAAAGAATGAAATACTGTCACTTGCAACATGGATGGACCTTGAGAGAATTATATTAAGTGAATCAAGTCAGGCAGAGAAAGAGAAATATCACATGTTCTCACTTATTCGTGGGAGCTAAAAATAAATAAATAAATATACACACACACACACAAAAAAAAAAAAAAACAGGGCAGGCAGTGGGGAAGAAGACATAACTATTACAACTCCTTGAAGTTGATATGACAAGTGAACAGAAAGAACATTGTTGGGATGGAGGGGGGAGTGGGAGAAGGGAGGGAGGTTTCAGTAATTGGCCACAATAATCAACCACATTGTATATTGACAAAAAAAAAAAAAAAAAAAAGGGCTGAGCAGACATTTCCTTTTTCAAAGGTAGATACACAAATGCCAACAGGTACATGAATAAATGCTCACCATCACTAATCATCAGGGAAGTGCAATTTAAAACCACATTGAGATATCTCACCTCAGTTCGACTGGCTATAATTAAAAAGACTGAGAATAACAAATGCTGGGAAGGATGCAGAGAAAGAGGACCTCTTCTACACTGTTGGTAGGACTATAAATTAGTACATCCTTTATGGAAAACTATATGGAGGTTTCTCAAACAACTATAGATAGAACTACCATATGATACAGCAATCCCATTTCTGGATAAATACCCCAAAGAAAGGAAATCATCATGTCAGAGGGATACCTGCACTCCTTTGTTCATTGCAGCTGCTTTTACTGTAGCCAAAATATGGACCCAACCTAAATGTCCATCAACGGATGACCAGATAAGGAAAATGTGGTATATATACACAATGGAATAGTACTCAACCATAGTAAAGAATGAAATTCTGCCATTCACAGCAACATGGATGAATTTGGAGAAATTTATGCTAAGTGAAATAAGCCAGGCACAGAGAGAGAAATACTCCATGCACTCACTCATAAGTGGGTGCTGAGAAAGAAAGAGAAGGAAAGAAGGAAGGGAGGGCGGGAGGGAGGGAGGGAGGGAGGGAGGGACGGTGGGCAGCCACATTTGATCAGGAGACTGAAGCACCTGTCATGGCAAGGGCTCACAGCCAAGCCTAGACTCTGAATTCAGGGGTGCCTCCCCCTAGCCATAATGAACCCTGGCTATAAGTCATTGGTGGTTCTGACTCCTGTGATCTGTGAGGCTTGGAAAGATGTAAGAACCACTGATGCAGTACAGCTTGCAACCTCCAAATGCAGCACAGCCCAATATGAATTAAACACCTCAGGATCTTCACACAATAATTGATCTGCACATTTGTACTTCTTTCCTCTCTTTCGTCTTTCAGTGGGGCTTCAGTCTTCCCCCTTGCATTTTAAATGTCCTCTGTTGTCTATGGCAGAGAG
>NW_007728366.1:270543-300703 GCF_000696425.1 Galeopterus variegatus
AGAAAGAAAGAAAGAAAGAAAGAAAGAAAGAAAGAAAGAAAGAAAGAAAGAAAGAAAGAAAGAAAGAAAGAAAGAAAGAAAGAAAGAAAGAAAGAAGGAAGGAAGGAAGAAAGAAGAGAATCACATGTTGAACAATATATTATTAATATAACAAGTTAATAATATGTTAAAACAATAACATGTTGACCTTTCAGAAGACAAGAACAAACCTATGTTTAATAGACATGGGAAGGGTGGGGGAAGCGGGAGGTTGGGAAGATATTTGATAAGGGGCACAAAGAATAATTATCATTTGTAGTAATATGCTAATAATATTGATTTGATCATCACAAATTGTACCCAAGTGATGGTAGTTAACTCTGAAACCCACAAATACGTTTGTTCTATAATGTTTTAGTAATAAGAAGAACAAAAATTTTGCAAAGGATGGCACTGAGCACCACAACAGCATAAACTGTTTTTCACAGTAAAAATGAATACACCAGATTGTGGAAGAAAATGAGTTCTTAATCCGCTTTAGCCCACATGTCTTTCCAAGTATTACAGAATCCTTCCAAACCTAACTGGCTAAACATTATGCCCAATGGCTCACAAGATGATACATTTTCTAACTTCAACTACTGGTGGATTAATGTTCTAAAACTCCTTATTTAGACTGTATTATCCACTAATCTCTCTAAGCCTTACACATGCATAAGAATGAATTTCAACTATGTATTTTATTGTCCTGATGAGAATGGAAGAGAAAAGTAAGAAGGGCCAATTTAGCCTCCTATACTTAAAATATTACCTTTTAGAAATGATGAAGAGTAATTGAAAACTGAAAGCTTCAAAAAGCTTCACTAAAGTCAGAGGATGTTTCCAAAGAAAAAGGTTGTAATGTCAATATAGTACTAAATAGATTATCCATCTGTGGTCAGAAACACAGGAGTATGTTATTTGTGGCTTAGAAATATATTAATTTATATTGGACCCTTTTTTTTTTTTTTTGTCCTTTTTTGTGACCGGTAAGGGGATCGCAACCCTTGGCTTGGTGTTGCCCGCACCGCGGTCAGCCAGTGAGCACACTGGCCATCCCTATATATGATCCAAACCTGCGGTGGGAACGCTGCTGCACTCCCAGCGTATATTGGACCCTTTCAATGATAAGTATCGCTGAGCATGTGCCACTGCTGGGATTAGTTTGAGGGTCAGTATGGCAGACGTGGTTATGCTACTTCAACACCCCCTACATCTCAGTGGGTTTACAAAAATTAAAGCTTGTTTCTCACTCATGAAAGTCAGTTATAGGTCCAGGCACCTCTCTCAGACACCTATACTGTCTAGAAATATAGTAATCCAGCATGTGGCCAACTTAAACACTTTGTAGTTGCACCATAAGAAATATACAATCTTCTTGGTTGAAAGACGTTAAAAAAGATAACAGGAAGTAGAACATGTGACCTTAATTTTTTCCACACAAACTTGAGGTACTTATCTTTCCTCATATTCATTGAAGCAAGCAAGATGAATGGTAATGCCTAGCTTTAAAGAGTGGGCAGTGAATGAGTCCTACTATGTGCCTGGATGAAGAGGAGAACCAGAAAGACTGGCAATCTTGAATGAAGTTTATAATAATATGCTTTCAGGGTACTAGTTTACAAAATGCGGCAATTACTAGGCAAGTAAATTTTTACCTCAAGAGTAAGTGTCATGCTGCATGTTTGTCAAATGTGTGGGGTAGACAGTCAAGGCAGCTGTACATTTAGTCAGAGTTGGTGGCAAGTGACATGAATAATTGAAGAGGCACCAAGGGACTCCCTTACTACCAATATCTTATCATCTGACTTGGTGGAAGAATAGTCCTTCTAGACATATTTTTTGGGGTTATTCATTATTTCCATTATTATCTCTATTATTACTAAACTTTTCTTACCATGTAATGCCTGATAAGATGTATATAACAAATTTACATAGACACATCTTCATAGTAACCATATTAGTAATATATTATTTCTGTTTTATAAATAAATAAATTGAAGCTTAGAGAAGTTAAATAATTTGTTCAAGATCCCACAGCTAGCAAGTGGTAGAACTATAATTTGAGGTGAGTTTCACCTAGCTCCAAACAAAGCATCAAAATTAATCACTAAGATAAAATTCAAATGTGTTTCCTGAGTAAAGTAAAATATTCAATAAGCATGCAAACAAAAGAACTGAGCTCAAAATACTGGTGGTGCTTCTTAGCAAAATGGCTATTTTCATAAAATAGCCTGTCAACATAATCTTAATGTTAAAACTTTTATTTTTAAAAATGTTTTAAACTAGCAGTTCTTAAACATTTTGGTCCTAGGACTTATTACAAGTTTTTGTAGACCCCAAAGCCTTTTTGTTGATGTGGTTCATGTCCACTGACATTTACTATAAATATTAAAACAAATCATTAAAAAATATTTATTTAATGAATCCATTACAAGTAAATATTAAAATATTATTAAAAATGATATTTACAAATGTACAAAGAATGAAATTGTTTTTTATGTACATTTTTGAAAATTTTCTTAATGTACAGTTTAATTAAAACAGTCAGGTCCTGATAACTGCATCTGCATTTAGTCTGGTATCATATGTTGTTTTGGTTGAGTTATATGAAGATAATTTTGCCTCTAACAGACAGATAGTTGGAGAAAAGAAGACCTCATGAACCCCCTGAAGGGAGTTTTAGACCACATATTAAAAATTGTTGGTCTAGGGAACTGACTGAGGGATGCACCTTGGTCAATGGAACAAGCATTGAATTAGACATCAAGATACTGGTGGCCATATAATAATCCCATACAAATTTTTTTCTCTCTTCCTAGATCCATGGAAGTACCATGACATTTACCATGGCCAATGAAATGTGAGTAGAAAAAATGTGTCTCATTGCTGTACAGAAACTTAAAGATTCAATACATTCTTTGCTGCCTTCTGTTTTTCATGTATTACAGTGAACAGCACTATTCCAGATAGTAGTTGATCCAATATACCAGATCCTATAATGTGCATGACAGCATTGTGTAGCACAGCCCTTGGCTGCCTCAAGATGGAAGACAGTTTTAAGCTACTGAGACTGGTGGTTGTTTGTTACTGCAGTATAAACTATCATATCTTGAATGATACAGAGATCTAGGCTTTTCCAGTCTTTATTCTTATACTAACTCGAGGTGTGAACTTGAGAAAAGCACTACAGTGTTCCTGACTTCAGTTTAACAATAGTAAAATAAGGTTAATAATACCAACCACACATGGTTACCGCTAAAGTAGTGTAAGATTGAAAACAAAGTTACTTTGAAAAGCATAAACACAAGATAACGTACTATAATTTATTTTAAATTCTTCTCTGTCAGAGGTGAAAAAATTATTTCTAGTAAAGAGTAAGTACCTGTTAATTTATGTTTAGGTGTTACTAATTTTCATTTTTTTATTGCATGCCAGTGGTTATGCTAAGTTGTTCATAAACTTCAGAATTACTGGTACATTCCAATTTTTATGAAAATTTAATCTTTTTTAAATAAATGTATTTATTAAATGTATAACTAAATGAAATTTTATTTTTATATATTTGAAATATTTTTATAATAATATATTAGTAATTAGAAAGAACATTCTTTGTGAGACATTTTCCAGTTTCTTGTTTAAAATATAAAGTCATCACACCCATAATAGTATTCATGTATACAACTAAATGCATGAAACATTTTAACATATAATAGTGGCAATTTCATATGATTTAACCTAACATGTCCACTGTAATCAAAGACCATAGCAATTCATACCACACAATTATTTAAAAATAAAGTCTTCAATAAAAATTAGAAATTTTGACTCTTTTTTACTTTGAACTCATATTTCCATTCTAATCACTTCATAATATTTTATACTAATGTACTATATTTTTGTTTAAAAATGTTTAATTGATTGTTCTTTCATACTTCTGTACAAAAATCAAATATATAATCATATACATGGAAATTATTATTAACTAGTTTCCAATTCTATTTCTACTTTTAAAACATTTTAATTGCCAACTTCTTTAGCATGAGGGTTTCTAAAAATGTTTTGATGACAAATGCTGGTAGGGAAGTGTGTTTCATATCTACTTCAGTCTCATGGAGACATAATAATTATAGGTGGGAAGAAATACATTTTTTTGTTAATTACCATGAGGTTTCAAAAATAACTATAAAAAACTATAAATGTAAGGGATTACTTGTGGAGATATAATAATTCAAAGTTCATCTGCATTTTCATTACCTTCCTCATATGTATAGTTTAGAGAAATGTTTATGTGGTCATAATATGTTATCCAACCTAATTGATTTATATTCTGGAATATTACCAACTCTTTGAAATAGGTAATGTAAGTTTCCAAAAATCATATTTGTGTCTGTCTTTAATGTCAGAAATTATTGGACATGTGGCAAAGAGAATATAAGAGAAAGCCTATTGTTTTACATAAGCACAAATCTCCTCAGCATGTTTATTATATCCCAGGACAGAGAAATGGATAGTGTTAATAGTGTATGGCATTGTGGATATGCTTGATGCCTCTGAATTGTATACTTAAAATGATTAAAGTGGTAAATTTTATGCTATGCATATGTTCACAAATAAAAAAAACAAGCAAACATAGGATTCCTGCACATTCGATTATTTGAGTGACTGGTATGTGAAGGTACACCATATTAATAAGTACAATAACGTCAGTTTGGAGGAAAGTTTATAATGGAACAGCATGGTACTCTATTCTGAAATATTTTGTATTTCACATTCCTACCAAGTACTTTGTTAGTGATCCTTAAAATTACTGATGACATAGGGAGCAAGAGTGAATATTTTGCTTATTATAATCGCAGTTCTAACTTGTCTTGTAAGTGTAAAATAACTTGGAGAAGATGAAATTCATCAGGGATCAGGGTTGGGTTAGCTTAGTTAGTTAGAGCGCAGCCTTATAACACCATGGTCAAGGGTTTGAATCCCTGTATGGGCCAGCTGCCTCCACCCTCCCCCCCAAAAGTACACCAGGGATCCAATAACAAACTGTTCAAATTTAAAATGGGGAAGGAGGTGAGCCCAGCAGAACAACATGGCAGAGGTGACCCCTCCCCTTTCCTTGGACCCAGAGGGGAGCACCAGCCCCTGAGGCCCTCCTGGCTGAGGTGAGCCCAGCAGAAATGTGTGGCAGAGTCGACCCCTCCCCCCCTACTTGGACCCAGAGGAGAGCACCAGTCCCTATGGCCCAACACTGATATGAGCCCCCCAGAATTGCATGGTGCTGGGGGCTTATTCTACAACCACAGATTGTGGAACAACATCCAAGGTGGTTTAACATAACTGCCACCACCACACCTACTGTCAAGCAAAGACAATTCACCACCACAGTAGCAACCAGGGCCACTCCACAGCCAACCTTAGTGTAATAAAAGAAGCAAACCCTCTACCAAATGGCCAAATGCCAATGAAAATATACTAGATGTACAAATAAACAAGAGGAAATGACACTACCGAAAGAATACAGTAATATTCCAGTGTCAGACACCATGGAACAGGGAATCCTTGAAATGTCTGAAAAAGAATTCTGATCAATGATCTTAAGAAAACTTGAAGAAATAAAGGAAGACTCAATTAGAGAACACAATTAAACAAGAAAATATATTCAGAATACAAAGGAGGAAATATACAGAGATTGCTACCTTAAAAAAGAGTGTAACAGGACTTCTAGAAATGAAAGATTCACTCAATGAAATAAAAAACCCAACTGAGAGCATGAGCAGTAGGGTAGAGCAAACAGAAGAAAGAACTTCAGAGCTTGAAGATGGTCTTTTTGAAGTGACTCAGTCAGACAAAAAAAAAGGAAAAAAAATAATTTAAAATGACAAGGAAAATCTACCAGAGATAGCAGACAACCTTAAGCCCTCTAACATTCAAATTGTGGATATTCCAGAAGGGGATGAGAAAGAAAAAGGTATTGAAAACCTATTCAAGGAAATAATAACAGAAAACTTTCCAGGTGTAGAGCAAGATACAGACCTTCAGATCCAGGAAGCTCAAAGGGCCCCAAATGGATTGAATCCAAACAGATCCTCTCCAAGACACATTAGGCTTAAATTTGCAAAGTTTAAGGAAGAGAGGGAATTCTAAAAGCAAAAGAGAAAAGCATCAGGTCACTTATACTGGAAACCCCATCAGGCTAACAGCAGACTTCTCGACTGACACCCTAGAGGTCAGAAGAAAGTGGAATGAAATATTCAAAATACTAAAAGAAAAAATTGCTGTCCAAGAATTTTTTTTACCCAGCAAGGCTCTCCTTCAGAAATGAGGGAGAAATAGTATAATTCCCAGACAAACAAAAGTTGTGGGATTTTACCATCACATGACCAACCCTGCAAGAAATTATCAAGGGAGTTACTCATCTGGAATCTGAATAATGGTGACCACTGACACAAAAACACAAGAAAGAGCAAAACCCACCATTAAAACAAAAGTGCCAGCAGAAAGAGAAAAAGCTAATCATCCAACCTTCAATTCCCAAATAACATTGAAGAAGAGAAATAAAAGAAATAATGATCAAAAGATATTTAAACCACCTAAACAAGAAGCAATCAAATGACAGGAATTAAGCAACACTTGTCAACAAATAACCTAAATGTGAATGGACTAAACTCCCCATTCAAAAGACACACACTGACTGATTGGATTAAAAAGCTAGATCCAAGTATATGCTATCTTCAAGAGAACAATCTCACTTGTAGAGACACACATAGACTAAAAGTGAATTTATAGTTATTATATCTGGCTTGTAAATTGATTCTTTTGTAATTATATAATGTTCTTCTTTGTTTCTTGTGACAGTTTTTGACATAAAGTCTATTTTGTCTGATATAAATATGGCCACCCTTGCTCTACTTTTTTTAAGAATTGCATTTTTTCGATCCTTTTGCTTTTAGCCTATTTGTGTCCTTAAACATAAAGTGAGTCTCTTTTAGATAGCATATAAATTTTCTTATTCATTCATCCAATTTATATCTTTTGATTGAAGAGTGTAAACCATTTATATTTAAAGTACATTGTTTAAAAATTTTAATTTTATTTTTGTCAATATACATTGTGGTTGATTATTGCAGCCCATTACCAAAACCTCCCTCCCTCCTCCCTCTCCCCCCTCCCTTCCAACAACCTCCTTTCTGTTCACTTGTTGTATCAACTTCAAGGATTTGCAATTGTTGTGTCTTCTTCCCTCCCCCGCCAGGTTGTTTATGTATTTATTTATTTATTTATTTTTAGCTCCCAGAAATAAGTGAGAACATGTGGTATTTCTCTTTCTGTGCCTGACTTGTTTCACTTAATATAATTCTCTCTAGGTCCATCCGTGTTGTTGCAAATGGCAGTATTTCATTCTTTTTTATAGCTGAGTAGTATTCCATTGTGAATATTTAAAGTAATTACTAATAGGGAAATAATTATTTTTTTTCTTAATTGTGTTTCCTATATTTTGTAGATATTTTGTTCTTATTCCTCTGTTCCTGCCTTCCTTTGACTTTTATTTTATTTTATTTTTTTTGTTTTCTTTTGTGGTGTACTTTGATCCTTTTCTCATTTCCTTTTGTGTATCTTCTAAAAATTTTTTCTTTGTGGTTACCACAGGGCTTACAAAAAATCTTAAAATTATAACAATCTGTTTTAAATTGATAACAACTTAAATTCAATTGTATATAAAAGTTATAGTTCTTAACATCTTTATTCTCCCCCTATATTTTTATTGATGTCATAAGTTACATCATTTATGCTGTGTATCCATTAACATAGATTTACATTATTTTTATGCTTTTGTATTTTAAATTCTATATCAGGATTATCAGTGATTTACACAGCAATTAACAATACCACAAAATGCTATTTCTGTCTTTGTATTTACCTTTACAAGAGAGCTTTGCATTGCTTTATGCTTTTATGTTATTGTCTAGTATCCTTCTATTTAAACTTAACTTCATTTTATATTTTTTATGGGTAGATCTAATTATGAACTCTCAGTTTTTGTTTATCTGGGAAAATCTTAATTTTTCCATGATTATGCTACCAAACTCAGGTCCGGCTGCCTGCCCCTTTCAAAAACAAACCACTCAATGATCAAATGCTGGTAAAAGTAGAAGCCAGCTTTTATTCAGGAATATTGGTTACCTGAAGAGACCTTTTGGGCTAATCCATGCCTTTCGTAAACCTGAAGGAGAGTGGTCAGACTAAAACCATCTCCAAGACTCATATTTACTTTGGGTTTATTAAAGAGGGGGCCTAGGGAATAAAACATGCAAAATGAAAAGCAGGAGGGAGGCGGACATGAGCCATGAAGGCTTCATGTAAGGACTTGGGTGCAAAATCTCACCAAGACTCCATCTGGTTTCTGCTCGTGTCCTTGCTATTCTCTCAGGGTCTGGGTAGTACGTGCAAGTCTGCAGCTTCAGGCTGGCTGGAAAACAACTTTATGTTGATGTAAATAATGTCATCATGCCCCATAAGAAAGGTTCAAAATATCAAATAACAATGGAAAAAGAGGGAACTCAGAGAAATTCACGCCAAGAAAAAAAAACTCTGTCCTTTTAAAATTTGCCTACAGCCCATGCAGTTTTAGATCCCAATATGGCTTCAGTCCTGCTCACTCCAACAATTATGGAAAGACGGTTTCTCCAGATACAGTATTCTTGATTGGCAGTTCCTATTTTTTTCTCATAGCTCTATATATAAGAGGATACTTCAAAAAGTTCATGATTTTTGGGGGGTGGAGCAAGATGGCCGACTAGAAAACTCTACCACTTGTCTCTCCCACAAAGACAGATGAAATAACAAATAAATAACTACAGTTGGATAAAAGTAACTAAATAAAAGTACTGGGGTACATCAAAGGAGTAGCAGAAACACTAGTGAGCACAGAAACACAGAATTGCCCCATAGAGAATGAAAGAAAACACCCAGTCTACACCAGGAACCAGAAGGAACTTCTCCCTACAAGGAAAACATAAGCAAGACACCAGCAGTCCTCGTCAACTCATTGGACACCTACTGTCCTCATAACTGTGGACCCTGACCGTCCTCACAGGCATGGAATCTACATAGTTATGCTCCCCCAGAGGAGCCAACACTATGCCCTGCTCTCTGGCTCTTGTGATTACTGAACCATCTTAAAACTGGAACTGCTGCTGGATGGTGTGTTACCCCAGGAAGTGAGTAATAACCTTTCATCTGAGACTAAGCTGCCATTGAACTGACTTCTCCAGTTCATGCTGAGGGCAGCTGTTACATCCTAAACTGAGGTGGTGATGGAACCAGTACCACTCCACCCATTCCTTCCAGTTACAGAAGTGCCCCTCCTCCTCAGGCTGGAACTGAAGCTGCAAAGCTGCATACTCCCTCTGGGATAATCGTTAACTACCTCTTTTTTGAACAAGGCTGCAAAGGCACAACAACCAAAGCAAAAATAGACAAACGGGACTACACCAAACTAAAAATCTTCTGCACAGCAAATAACACAATCAGCAAAGTGAAAAGACAAATTGCAGAATGGGAGAAAGTGTTTGCAAACTACACATCAGACAAGGCACTAGTATCCAGAAAATATAAGGAACTCAAACAGTTCTACAGCAAACAAAAACAAACACAAACAAATGACCCAATTAAAAAATGATCAAAGGTAATGAACCGACACTTTTCAAAAGAAGACATACAAATAACTAACAGCCACATGAAAAAATTTTCAACATACTCATCATTAGGGAAAATGCAAATTAAAATCACATTGAGATATCACCTTACTCAAGATGGAATGGCTATTATCAATAAAACAGAAAATAACAAATGCTGGCATGGATGCAAAGAAAACGAAACTGTCTCACATTATTGCTGGGAATGTAAGTTGCTACAGCCATATTGGAAAACAGTGTGCAGGTTCCTCATAGAATTAAAAATTGAACTACCCTGTCACCCAGCAATCCCACTACTGAGTCTATACCCAAAGGAAATGAAATCAATATATGAAGAGACACCTGCACTACCATGTTCATTGCAGCAATTTGTACAATATCCAAGAGATAGAATCAACCTAAGTGCCCATCAACAGATGAATATATAAACAAAAGTGGCATATACACATAAAGGGATGTTATTCAACTACATGTAAAAAATATAATAAGTACTGTCATTTGCAGCAACATGGATGGAAATGGAGACAATTATATTAAGTGAAGTAAGCCAGGCACAGAAAGGTAAATACGACATGATATCACTCATATGTGGAAGCTAAGAAAAAAGTGTTTCTCATAAAAGGAGAGAGTAGAATAATGATTATCAGAGGTCAGGAGTTGAGGGGGGAGCAGAATACGGGGAAACTAGTGGACTAACATGTACAAAGCTATGCTATCTACCCTAAGTGAATAAATGTATGCACATATTGAAACAAAACATAATACCCCACAAAAATGTACAAATAAATGTTAAAGAAATTTAAAAGTTCATGAAAGAGTCATATTATCTTTCTTTTTCAAATTGAATTGAAATATATCAATTGTACATACTTATGGGATACACAGTAATATTTCAGTACATGCATACAGTGTGTAGAGATCAAATCAGGTTAGTTAGTGAATTTATTGTCACAGAAATTATTTTTTTCCTGTAATGAGAACGCTTAAATTCTTCTTTTTTGGCCATTTGACAACATAAAATACATTACTGTTAATTATAGATGTTTAGCACTACTGTACAACAATAGAATTTATTTTTTCTCTCTGGCTTTAATTTTTTGTCAATTAACCATCATCCCACTATCCTCCCTTCCCTCTTCCCTTTCTCACCTTTAGTAACCACAGATCTACTTGCTATTTCTAAAAGTTAAACTTGTCATTAAAATAATATTAATTGTTATTATCATTGATTTTAACTCCCACATGTGAGTGAGAACATGCAGTATTTCCTTTCTGTGCCTGGCTTATTTCTCTTACCATAATATTCTCCAAGCTCACCCATGATGCTGCAAATGGCAGACTTTCATTCTTTTTTAATGGCTGAGTAGTATTCCATTGTGTGTATATACACAACAATGTCTGTATCCAATCATCCCTTGAGGAACATTTAGAGTTAGTTCTGAATCTTGGCTATTGTTAATAGGGAAGCAGTAAACATGGCAGTGCAGGTACAACTTTGACATGTTGATTTCCTTTCCTTTGGGAATATACCGAGTAGTGGGTTGCCAGATCTTATGGTAGTTCTAGCTTTAGCTGTTTGATAAAACTTCATGCTGTTTTCCATAATGGCTGTAAAAATTTGCAGTCCCACTGACGATGTACAAGAGTTCCCCTTTCTCCATATCCTCACAAGCATTTCTTATTATATCTTTTTGATAATAGCTGATCGAACAGTGATTGAGATGATATCTCAATGTGGTTTTGATTTGCATTTTTCTGATGATTAGTGATGCTGAGCATTTTCTTTTTTCATATACCTGTTGGACATTTATATTTCTTCTAAGAAATGTCTATTCAGGTCCCTAGCCCATTTTTAAATCAGATTATTTGTTTTTGTTTTACTATTGATTTGTTTGAGTTCTTTATATAATCCGGACATTAACCAATTGTTGAATGTATAGCTTGCAAATAGTTTACCCCATTCTGCAGGTTGTCTATTCACCCTGTTGATTGTTCATTTGCTGTGCAGAGCTTTTTACTTTGATATAATTTCATTTCTTTATTTTTGCTTTTGCTTTTGAGGTCTTACTCATAAAATCTTTGCCCAGTCTGATATCCTGAAGCATTTCCCCTTAGTTTTCTTATAGAAGTTTTATAGTTTGGGGTGGTACATTTAAGTCTTTAATCTATTTTGAGTTGGTTTTTGCGTGTGGTGAGAGATATGAGTTGAGTTTCATTCTTCTACACATGGATATCCAGTTTTCCCAGCATGATTTATTGAAGAGGTTTTTTTCCCCAATATATGTACTCAGCAACTTTGTCAAAGATCAGTTGACTGTAAATAGGTGGATTTTTTTTGTAGGTTTTCTATTCTGTTCCATCAGTCCCTGTGTCTGTTTTTATGCCAGTACCATATTGTTTTTGGTTTCTATAGCTTTCTAGTGTATTTTGAAGTCAGGTTATGTAATGTATCCAGCTTTATACTTTTTGCTCAGGATTGCTTTGACTATGCAGAATTTTTTGTTGTTTGACATGAATGTTAGCATTGCTTTTTCCATTTCAGTGAAGAATATCATTGGTATTTTTGATAAGGATAGCATCGAATCTGTAGATCACTTTGGGTAATATGGTCTTTTTAACAATATTCATTCTTCCAATCCATGAACATGGAATGTCTTTCCATTATTTTGCATGCTATTTAATATCTTTCATCAGCATTTTGCTTTCATTGAAGAGACCTTTCCACCTCCTTGTTTAAATTTATTTCTAGGTATTTTATTTATTTATTTATTTATTTATTTATTTATTTATTTATTTACTTACTTATTTACTTATTTATTTATTTTTGGTAGCTATCGTAAATGGGCTTGGTTTCTTGGTATCTTTTTTGCTACTTTGTTGTTGGTTTATAAAAACACTACTGTTTTTTTAAAATTAATTTTGTATATTGACTTTGTATCCTGCAGCTTTACTGAACTCATTTATCAGTTGTAATATTTTTGTAGTGGAGTCTTTAGGTTTTTATATACATAAGATCATGTCATCTCCAAACTGGGATGGTTTGACTTCCTCTTTTCCAATTTCAGTGCTTTAAAAAAAAAATGCTCTTGTCTAATTACTCTGACTAGAACTTCCAGTACTATTTTAAATGGGAGTGGTGAAAATGAGCATCCTTGTCTTGTTAAAATTCTTAGAGGAAAATCTTTTAGCTTTTCCCCATTCAGGATAATGTTAGCTGAGGGTTTGTCATATATGGCATCTATCATGTTGAAATACTTTTTTTTCTATACCTATTCTGTTGAGAGTCTTTATTATGACGGGTTGTTGAACTGTGTCAAATGCATTTTCAGCATGTATTAAGATAATCATATAGCTTTTGTCCTTGATTTTGTTGATGTGGTGTATTATATTTATATATTTGCATACGTTGTACCATTCTTGCATCCCTGGGAAGAAGCCTACATGTGTATTATATTTTGATGTGCTGTTGAATTCTGTTTGTTAGTATTTTGTTGAGAATTTTTGTATCTATGTTCATCAAGGATATTGGACTGTAGTTTTCTTTTTGTTGTTGTTGTGTCTTTGTCTGGTTTTGTTATCAGGGTGATACTGGCCTCTTAGAAAGAGTTTCAGATAATACCCTCTCCTTCCATTTTTTTCAAATAATTTGAGAACAATTTGTATTAATTCTTCTTTAAATTTTTTGTAAAATTCAGCTGTGGAGCCATCCAGTCCTGAAATTTTCCTTCTTGGGAGATTGCTGATTACTCATTCAATTTTGTTGCTTATTATTGGTCTGTTCGGGTTCTCTATTTCTTCTTGGTTTAGTACTGGTAGGTTGTATGTGTCCAGAAATTCATTCATTTCCTCCAGATTTTCAAATTTGTTGGTATATAGTCATTCATGACAGTCTCTAATAAGTCTTTGTTTTTCTGTGGTATCAATTGTGTCCTTTTTCATTTCTGATTTTTCTTATAAGGGTTTTCTCTCTCTTTTTTAGTCTATCTAATGGTTTGTCAATTTTGTTTATCTTCTCAAAAACCCCACATTTCTATTCATCAAACATTCATGTCATTCTTTAGGCTCTGTTTCATTTAGTTCTGCTCTGATCCTTATTATTTTTTTTCATCTATGAATTTTGAGTTTGTATCATTCTTGTTTTTCTGGCTCCTTAAGGTGTAACATTAGGTATTTTATTTGAAATCATTCTACTTTTTTGATATAAGCACTTATTATAATAAACATTTCTCCTAGCACTGCTTTTGCAGAATCTCATAGGTTTTGGTATGATGTGCTTCTATTTTCATTTGTTTCAAGAAATATTTTGATTCCATACTTAATTTCTTCTTTGACCAATCAATCATTCAGGAGCATGTTCTTTAATTTTGTTTTATTTGTAGTTTCCAAAGTTTCTCTTGTTATTCATCTCCTGTTTTGTTCCATTATAGTTTAAAAAATGCTTAATATGAATTCAATTAAAAAATTATTGAGACTTGATTTGTGGCCTAACATGTGGTCTATTCTGGAGAATATTCATGTGAGATGAGAAGAAAGTATATCCTGTACTCATTGGAAGAAATGTTCTGTAAATGTCTGTACAGGCCATTTTGTTTATTGTGTAATCTACATCCAATGTTTCTTTGCTTATATTTTGTCTAGATGATCTGCCATATGCCTAGACAGGTAGGTCTGTTGAAGCCCCCAAGTATTATGTCATTGGGGGTCTATCTTTCCCATTAGTTTCAATAATGCTTGCTTTATATATCTGGGTGCTCCACTGTTGGGTGCATATATATTTACAATTGTTATATCCTCTTGCCGAATTGATCCCCTTGCCACTATGTAATGTTCTTCTATGTCCTTTTTTTTTTGTAAGTTTTTGGTTTAAAATCTATTTTATCTGATATAAGTACAACTACTACTGTTGGTTTTTGCATTCCATTTTTGTGGTATATATTTCTTCCATTTCTTCACTATTAATCTATGTGCATTTTTAGAGGTGACGTGAGTTTCTTATAGACAGCCTATAGTTAGGTCTATAGTTTTAATTGATTCAGCTAGTCTATCTCTCTTATATGGGGAATATAACCAATTTACCTTTAACGTTGTTGTTAAAAGATATTGTCCTACTTCTGACATTTTATTTTGTTGTTGTTGCTTTAGGTATCTTATGTCTTGTTCTTTCCCTTTTATTTTTTGTCTTTGCTATTTCATGTTATATTGTTGTTATATGATGTAATTTATTTCTCTTTTTCATTTACATGTATTATCTATCTGTTAGTTTTATTCTTTCACATGTTATCATTATGGTAGCAATTGTTCTTTTGTTTCCAGATCTAGGACTCTCTTAAAGATTTCTTGTAGAAATGGTCTTGTGGGTGCTAATTTCCACAGGTTCAGTTTGTCTGGGAAAGACACTATTTCCTCTTCATTTCTAAAGGATAGGATTGTTGGGTATAGTATTCTTGGCTGGCAGTTTTTTTTCTTTCAGCACCTTGACTATATCATCCTGGCCTCTAAGGTTTCCTCTGAGAAATTACCTGTTAGTCTGAACGGGAATCAGTTATAAATGACTTGATGCTTTTCTCTTCCTGTTTTTTATTTATTATTTTTTTTTTTTAGAATTCTCTCTTTATCAACTTTTGACAATAAAACTACAATATGACTTAGAAAGGACCTTTTTGCATTAAATTTGTTTGGAAATCATTGAGCCTTTTGAATATGGAAGTCCATATCTCTCCCATTACTTGGGACATTTTCAGCTATTATTTTGTTAAATAGATTTTTGATTCATTTTCCCTTCCTTGCCTCTTCTGGAACACACATAAGTAAGTGTTTTTGCATGTTCAAAGTTGTCCCATAGAATGCATAGGCTCTCTTCATTTTTTTTAAATTCTTCTTTTTCTTTTTGTTTTGTCCACTGGGTTATTTCAAAAAGCCTGTCTTCAACTTTAGAACTTTTTTATTTTGCTTGATCTAGCCTGTTGCTTAAGCTCTTGGTTATAATTCTTATTTTGTTGAATGAATTCTTCAGTTCTAAGATTTCTGCTTTTTTAAATGATATCTATTTGTTGAATTTCCCCTTCAGATCCTGAGTTGTTTTTTTTTTTTTTTTTTTTTCCATTTTGTTGTGTTTTCTATCTGTATTTTCTTGTATCTCATTGAGTTTTCCTAATACTGTTATTTGAAATTTCTTTTCAGGAATTTCATAGGTTTCCTTTCCTTTGAGTTCTGGTGCTAGAGAATTATTGTATTTTTTGGCAGGGGGGTTCATGCTTCCTTGTTTTTCATGCTTCTTATATCCCTATATTGGTGTCTGGGCATCAGGTGGAATAGTCACTTCTAATACTCAGGAGTAGGTTTTGAAGGAAAAGGGTCTTTTTGTAGATATGTTCTATAGTGACAGTTGGGTAGGGTACTTTAAGGTGTTTAGATGAACACAGTATTGTAGTCTCTGTGTTATTTCTTTGTATCCAATTTCAGAGTTTTCTGAGAGAGCTTCAGTTGCCTAGGCACTGGGACACTTGTAAGCTTCTTGCTGAAGTTGGCAACACTGGTCTGGGTTGCATTGGTTGTTGATGAGGTCTCAAGCTTTTAAGAGAAGTGTTGTGCTTGTCTGCTCCTCAACTAGACTGGACAATCCTGGGAAGGCTCATTGTTGCCCCAGCTAGGATCCTTTTCTCCTGATGGATGTACTGTGATGCTCTGCAGCTCCCCAGCTTCAATGGCATCTTTAGTAGGATTTCTCATGTTGAGATTAGGACCTTAGACTTTGAAGGAGACAATGAGGTGCTCAGCAGCTCCTCATCTGAAACAGGCAACTCTGGGTGGGTTCATCTGGGTCTTGGGCTGGGCCCAGTATCCCCAAAGGAGGCACTGGGGAACTCTGCAGTTTCTCAGCTGATGTTAGCAACACTGGGTGAGGTCAGTTGGACTTTGGGAAGGCCTCTGTGCCCCCAAGTGAAATACTAGGGCACTCTGAAGCTACAGTGTTAAAGTGGAACACTTTGTGTGAGGTCGTTGTTATTGTTGGGGGCTCTGCACTATCTAGAGTGACACTGGGTTGCTCTCCAGCACTACTGTTGGAGTGGGCCACTCTGGCAAGATTGCTGTGGTTGTGGATGGAAATTTGTGCCCTCAAGAGAGATGCTAGGGCACTCTGAAGCTGTTCAGCTGAAGTGGGCCACTGTGGGTGAGGGTGCTCCTGTTACAGGCAGCCCTCTGTGCCCCTAAGAGAGATGATGGGACCCTCTGAAGCTCTCAGTTGTGTTGGGTAGCCCTGGGTGGGCTCTCTGATGTTGCAGACAGTGTTCTGTGCACCTGAGAAAAGCATGCAAATGCTCCTCAGTTTTGCAGATGGAGTGTGTGGGTCTGGGAAGGTTTTCTGGAGCCTCAGTGGGACTCAGTGCCCCTTTGAGAGATGCACAGGTGCTCCACAGAATAGAGCAGAGCTGCTGGCAGTGTCAGAAAGCCTGAACGGTTTGTTCTCTGGCTCCAGAAAGTTCATGTACTAACTCACTTTGTCCTAAGGATTGCTTCCACACTGTGTTGGACAACATGCTCCAGGTTTCAACACACTGTGTGGGCTAGGGTGCTAGAATCCTGGCACAGGGACCTCAGGGCTGTGGAGATGCCAGAGCTATTGGACCTCACTCAGGGCAATATGCAATTGGGTGTTGGATCCAATCCCAAAATGGCAAAAGCCACAGCATTCCAAAATCTGGGGTGTTGGGTGGGAACTCAGTGTGAACTCCCTCCCTGGATAATGCAGTTGCATGTGCTCCCAGCAGCTCCCTACTCTGGGCTCACATCTTGCAAGGGCCGTACAGCTCTTGCTTACCTTTCCCCTGCAGGCAGAAATTTCACCTGAGTCCTTGCTGCTCCTAGCTGGGGGATGAAGTTGTGAAGGCTGGGTATTTTCTTCTATTCTTTATGTGGCTACCCTATGTTTCTGTGCTAACTAGTATTTCTGTTACTCTTTTGATGCACCCCTAGGCTCTCCTTTAGTTATTATTATTATTCAAGTATAATTGCATATTCATTGTTTTGCCTGTCTTTGTGAGAGAGATGAGCAGTAGAGTCTTCCAGCTGGCCATCTTGCTACCTGTCCCCACCTCATATTATCTTTGATTTCTATTTTTCCACAAACTTTTTGATGTACCCTCATATATCACCCCATTTTACTCTGGCTTAAAAGGTTTCTGCTGAGAAGTCTGCTGATAATCTTATCAGAGTTTCCTTTTACATGACAAGTCACTTTTTTTCTTATTGCATTTAAGATTCTTTTTTGGTGACTTCTGACAGTTTGTTTATGTGTTTCATTATGGGTATCTTCGTACTTATCCTTCAGAGTCAGAGTTTATAAGTTTCTTGAATTTCTATGTCCATTTCCTTCCTCAATAGTGGAAAGTTTTAAACTGTTATCTCTTCACATAGAGTAAGTACTTATTTCTTCAAGTAGAGTAGGGAATTTCCTTTTTCTCTCTCTTCTCCTTCTGGAATTCCTATAAAACATATTACAATCTATTTTATGGTGTCTCTTAAGCCTCTTATGCTTTCTTCATCTTTCTACATTACTTTTTTTTAAATCCTCTGCCTTGATAATTTCAAATTTCTCATACTCACTGATTTTCTTTTCTGCTCAATCAAGTCTTCTACTGAACCCCCCCCCTAATTAATTTTTAAATTTAGCTATTCTATTCTTTAATTTCAGAATTACTGTTTGGTTATTTTTTCATAGTTTTCTATGTCTTTGTTGCTATTCTCCTTTTATTCATGAATTGCTTTGTGATTTTCATTTACTTTTCTATCTGTTCTCTCCTTTAGCTCATTGAGCATCTTTAACATAGTTATTTAAATTCTCTGTGACTTAATTCACAGATTGACATTTCCTTAAGTTCAGTTTCTAAGAATTTAAATTTTTTACCTTTGATTCGGTGGGCCATGTTTCCTTGTTTTCTGATTTTTCTTTTTGTTTTGTATTCCTAATAATTTTTTCTGAAAATTTGGAAATTTAAAAAGCCTCTTCTAGTCTTACTGAATGATTTAGTACAGGGAAAGCCCTTTACCAATATGGCCAGCAAGATATTACGGGGGCCTTTCAAACCTCTTCTAGGGGTGCATTTTCTATGGGCTTGTGCATAAAATGTCTCCCTTAGAGCTTTGCTTCTGTTTCTTTTACAGGAGTTCATAATGTTTTGCTTCCTCAGTGTCTTTTCATGGTAGTACAGTCTCTCTGGTGCTGCAACAAGCCATTAAACTTGATTTATTAGTAGTAGACCCCTGGAATCCAAACTTTGCTGGTCCCTACCAGGGTTCCAAGTTAGGTGAGATAGAAACTACTCCTTCTGCACAGTTCCCCACCTCCAAATGCCAGAACTTTGGATTTGCATTTTATGTTTCTAAGTCTCTTCTGAGAGAGAAGCTATCAGTGGTGTTTTTTTTTTTTTTTTTTTTTTTTTTTTCTCAATCATGCTATTCTGTGTTGGCAAAGAGGAGGGACTCTGATGAGTAAATGCAACCAACTGATTTGATGTGGTTCTTTTTGGTTTTGTACTGGCCTGGGGTGCTGAAATCTATTAATTTTTTTTTCTGGAGTTTTCATAAAGGCAGTTTGGTTCATATATTGTTAACTCTGTCTCTCTATGGGAGAAAGAGAGCCTGGTGCTTCCTATTTTACCATTTTATTAATGTCATTCTCAGTATTTAATAACTTTTAATTATTATAATCACAATTATGTACTATGGTCTGAATGTTTGCCCCCTCCAAAGTTCATGTGGAAATTTGTTCTTCAATGTGGCAGTGTTGAAAGATAGATTCTTTAAGTGGTGATTGGATCGTGGTGATTATGCATCAATCCATTATGTATTAATATGTTAGTGGATAACTGGATTATCAAAGACATGGCAGTTATGGCATTATTAGGAGGGAAAGAAGCATGCTGGTTCACTCTTGCTCTGCCCTCCCCTTGTGATATCCTGCAACACCATGGGACATCTTGCATCAACATGGAACTCTGTAGGGAGTCACCACCAAGAAGAAGGCTGTTGTTAGATATAACAATTGAGACCTTGAATTACCAATGCCCCAAATTGTAAGAAATAAATTTTATTTCTTTATAAATTACCCAATTTAAGGTATCTTGTTATAAGCAATAGAAAGTAGGCTAATACACTATCCAAATAATACTACTAATAATTGATAGATTGTACTTTATTTTCTAATTATCTATACTGAATATGTATTGCTTTTGTAATCAGTAAAATTGAAGTTATCTTATTATATTTGCATTTGGCTACTCATAAAAGTAACTTCCTGAATTATAAGGGAGAACCACTCCAAAGGATTATGATTATATGAAGGGTGGGGACTTTAAGTCAGGAAAGTGAATGAAAATAATTTTACAGCGGTAGGATAACTGTTCAACTGGTGAGTTTTCACGTGGAACGAAAAGGGTAATGGACTTCAGCTTTTAATAACACAGTGTGAGAGATAGAAGTCAAGAGAAAAAATCAAGGAATAATTAGCAGGCATTCAAGAAGTGAGGCTGATTAATATGTGACATGTATAGAAGAGGAATTTTTGGTGATAATTGATGTATACAGAACTGAAGCCATAGCTGCATTTCAAGTTCTGATTTGGTTCTAATGACCTGTTTATTTGAATTTCAGGGTTTATTTTGCTAAGAATGCATGGTAAGGTTTGCTGTGAGGAGAATAGCTATGACAAAGTGAATGCTCGATAGTGAATGTTTAAGTAATTATGATATATCAATTCAATGGAAGACAGTATGGCCATTAAGTATAAAAGTGAATTACATCATGCAGGTTTCTGGGAAAAGCTAGATTAGTTCTATATCAAACAAAATAGAACACATAATATAATTATACCTATATTAAAATATGTAGTTTTTCATTCTAATTAAAAGTCAATGGATTGTTAGAAGAGTTTGGGTATGGGAACTTTTGTACAGAAAAGTGGATAAAAATATTTCTATGGAAATAAGATTAATGTTCAAATGATGAGCTTCCACATGGAAAGGGAGAAGGAGAATAGGTTTAGTTTTACTATGGGGTAACAGTGCTGCATAAAATATTATTAAAAAGTTTTAAGTCGCAGATAAAACATAGCAAACATAGAACAACAACAATGTTTCTATATAAATATATATGTATATGTGTGTGTGTGTATATATATATATATATATATATATCTGAAATTATTCCAAGTTAAGACTATATAAATATGGTAAAAAGGACTATTGAGAATAACTAAACAGATTTATATATAGTTTACTAAAACTATTTCATGCCATAGACTCCAAAAGTTATGAACCAGATTAATTTACAATTTTCCCTTACTAAATACATCAGTTATCTTGGTACAATAACTTCATATAATAAAAAATTTATAGAACCGTAGTGACGTACAACAATAAATATTTATTTTTTCCTCTCACATCAATGAGTCACCTGGTTTGTTTTGGTGATTTAAAATGAACTCAACTGGGACTGCTAAGATCCCCTCCATGTGTTTTTTGACATACCACCAGCAGGCTAGTTTGCATGATGGTGACAGGTCTTTGAAAGAGAGTGTAAGTGCATAAGGCCTCTTGAGACCTAGGATTGAAACTGATATGCTTTTACGTCTGCTGTATTTATAAGCCAAGTCCAGTAACACAGATTGCCCAGATTAAAAGTGTGAACAAACAAAAATTACTTCTTAAAGGGAAGAGCCTGAAAATAACACTGGAAAGGCCCTGAACTGGAATCGCATTGGAAAGGGCCTGAATATGAAAACGAGCAAAATTTGTAGGCATTTTTACAATTAGCTTGTGTTACAATAAATATTTGGTGGCTACCTTACCCAGTGTGGCTTAAGAAATTATATCTTTGAAAATTCAAGTTGGAAAGACTTCTGGATCTGTTATACCACTTCGTAGTGGTGCTTTGTACTGATATGTACCTGGACTTTACTGCAAATATTTTGTTATTAAATTGTTGTATTTGCTTTTTTTTTATAAAAGCCAAATGAACTGGAATACTCAGGTCTTTGAAGTCCATAAATTTAAGAGTTAAGCCTTCGGAAACAGATCATCTAGGTTTGAATCTGAAAGTGTCATTAAATAGGTGCAATGCCTTAGACAAGCATTTTGTCATCTGAAAAAATGAAAATAATAAAAGTTACTAACTTATGTATAACATTGCAGGATTAAATGTCACTGCAATAAAAGAATGTAGCAAAATGGAATATGAACACTACATAAGTTATCTATTATTTTTATCCCCTTTAATGCCTAACATTAAAATAGTTTGAAAAAGACTCTTCTCACTAAAAGTCTAGATTTTTAATAATTTCTTTTTACAATTATTTCTAGGAACACTTACATTTCTGCAAATCTGTGTAGGTGTTGCTTGCGCTTTGGCCCAGTATCATTTCGAAGGCCTGACTTCCATTCCTGTACAAGTCACATTTTGACATCTAGAGACCAGTAGCTTTGGAGATTTATCCCTAAATTTCTCATAGTGATAGGTGACAACAACCTGATAACTTTAAATTCTACTAATGGATCAGAGATTATAGAACAAAATGTTAATATACAGAAATTAAAAATTAAGTATTCATCTGATACTGTCAATTCTACAAACATTTAATATGTATTTTACATTTGTTTAGCATTTTGTCTTTTTAATTTTATTATTAAACTTAAAAAATATTAAAAACACTAAAAGAAAGACAAATATTGTATGATTTCACTCACTTTTGGAATCTTAAATAAAGTGATTCTCATAGAAGTAGAGTGTAGAATAGTGGTTACCAGAGGCCCAGGGGACAGGAGGGAGGAGGAGAAGTGGTGGACTAACAATTACAAAACTATGCAGTATATGCATGTACTGAAACAATACATTGTACTCCACAAATATGTAGAAGTTAATGGTAAAATATTTTGAATAAAAAATAATAATAAAGTTTGAGATTAGGTTGACATAAAAAATAAATAAATGAATTTATAAGTAAATGGCTACCATTATTAAGTTTTTCTTTTATATGTCAATTAATATTAATGTTTTCAAATAACAACAAATAGTATTTTAGCTTTGCTTCTGTCTTCTTCATTTCTAATTGTTTCTTACAATTGAGCTCAACCCCATGTTTTATATTTCATTTTCTTCTATTCTTTTTCTTTTATACAAAACTGGTGTTTGTTGTTTTTAACTCATTTCTATCAGTTTTCCAGTCTTCTGTTTATCTTTTTAACTTCCTAGATATTATACTGTTTTAAATTGTTCTCATTTATTTCACATATTTGATTTTAGAGCTTGAAGAACTGTCAATTCTTCTAGGGAAAGAGGTAATAGGCAAGAATTTGGAATGTAGAGAAGGACTCCCAGAATTGAGAGTGCTTCCAATGAAGCAGACTTAGAAACAAAGAGTATTTTCACATAATTATAATGCATGTAATCAAGAATAACAAGATCTTTCTCTGTATGGACAAATTTAAATACAAATTTGATGAAATTATTCACATAATTCTGACAAGCATAGCAACAGTCTTGCCTATGAAAAGTTTTCTAGTTCTATGAATCAAACAACAATGTACAATATAATGAAATAATGTAAAGTGAGAATTTTAAAAATTGAATTATTGAAAATTTTAGGAGTCCAAATAACCTGTTGCTTTTTCCTTATCAACAAACTGATAAAGGAAATCACTTGTATGAAAGTATACTACTTATATAGTAGTTCACACTTCATAAAATAGCTTCTATCAAAACCTTACAAAATGTCTGCTGCTACGATAAATATTCAAATGACTCAAATATTTTAATTGTCATGATAATTCTTTGAGACAACTGCTATTATTACAGCTTTTGTGCAGATGAGAATCCTGAGGCATTGAAGGTTAGGTAATTTTCTCAAGTTTGTATAACTAGTAGATGGGAAAAACGTATTCAGAAAACTAATTTCTTTGGCACCAATACCCATGCTATTATTTTTATTATGTGCAGATATATACTCAATATGGTGAACCTTTTGAATGCTAAAGAGCAGAGCATAATCATGTCAGCGATAATCTTCCAAAGCTATCACATGGTCTTTGCCATGGTTCAGTTGTTTTGGAAAATCATTTAAACTAACCAACAATTCAGATGCTCATCTGTAAAACAGAAATAGAGTACCTACCAGACAGAATTGTTATGAAAATTAGTTAAATAATTTAACATATATAAAATATGTTCAGTAATACATGGCACATAGTGAAGCACTATATAAAGGTTTCTCTTTGTTTTTCAATCTGGGTAATATGTATTGATATCTCTTCAAGTTTCTTGATTCTTTTCTGGACTGTGTGGAGTCTACTAATGAGTTTGTTAAAGACAATAATCCTCTTCATTACTGTGTTCTTCATTTACAGCTATTTTAAGATTTTTTAAATTATAGTTTTGATTTCTGATGACATTACCTATTGGATCTTGCATGTTGTCTATTTTTACTGTGAACCCTGAAAGAGTCAACTCCTCAGTGGCTAACTGGATCTAAATTTTGAGTGGAGCTGAGTAGCCGTTTGGTGACTAGAGGTTACATATGTACCCTGTCTAAGGTTTTTCATGAGCTGCTTTCCCCTTACCCATGTTGCTGGTAGCTTCCGCAAGAGAGATTTACTTTGTCACCTGTACTTAATCAACAGATTGAAACCTGTCAAATGTTGACTGGCCAGAACACAGTAGGCTAGAATCCCTGTTTTGCATGAAGGGCTGAACCAACCAGAAATAGACAAACTCATATCCTTCTTTTACGCAGACAGATCAAAATGAGAACCTGCCTGGGAACTTTGGCTATATAAGACAATCACTCTCTTTGTTCTAGCAGAGTGCACTTCCATTTTGTACCTAAGACTGTGTCTCCCCAGTTTGCAAATTTGCAAACTGCTCACTGAAATAAAGTCCCCTTTTATCTCCAAAATTCTTTCCGGTGAATTTTGTTAACAGAACTTTCATCATAATAATCATAACTATTTTAAATTCTCTGTCAGATAGTTCCAACATTTTGTGTCATATCTGAATCTGCTTCTTATAATTGCTTTGTCTTGAGGGAGTGTGCTTTCCTTGCCTTTTCATATGCTTCATAAATTTTTGTTGTTGAAAGTTCTACATCTATTTTAGGACAGTGAAGACTGAAGTAAATAATTTTTATGCCTGAATATGAGCATGCCTTTCCTTTTACTATTCATATAGCATATGGGGATAAGATAATCTATTTAGGAGTTTGACTCTGTTTGAGTATTATTGTTTCTATGGTTACCCTTAGTGTCTCACAGGCTTCAAATTATTGGCATGATACCTTGTGTTAAGGGTTTTGGATAGTTTTCCCGAATTTGAAAAATTTCAAAAGGCTTATGAATTGACTTGACACAGTGAAGGAAGTAATACACTATGTTTCTTTTATAATCTTTACATGTAATATACCTTTTATATAATAATAAATCTATGTGTTTTAAATACATGTGTGATATAATTTATAAGCTATTTCACAGTTTTTTTGATAGCTTAACACAAAGATAACCATAATTTATCATGACCTTTATAAAATCCATAGGTATAAAATATATGTAAACAAGAATACAAAAGTGTGTGTGGGTAAAATAAGTTACACTGCTCTAATAATATTTAAATTTTGCCTAATGTAATTTTTGAATGTACACAATAATGAGTTAAGAGAATATTGAAATCTTCAGAGAACCACTACAAATAGGAATAGTTTTAATTAAAAATAGAGGCAAAGAGGTTGAAATTAAAAGGGTGGGAAAACCTTGTCATGTAAACATAAGCCATAGAAAAGCAAGTATGGCTATATTAATGTCAAAATAGAAGTCAAAAATAAAGAGTATTTTCAGAGATATAGAGCAAAATTTATTATGACAGTTAATCACAACAACACGAAAAACTAAATTTGTAAATATTTATTGATATTCATTCTTCATACCCTTTTCAGAAGCATAAAGAACATTCATCAAGACAGAGTTTATGTTGCTATATAAAACAAGTCTCAATGAATTTCAAGATGGAAATTAAACAGAGAATATTCTTTAACCAACATAAAATTAAATTTGAAATTCATTGTAATAAAATAATTAAAATTTAAAAAAATGTTTATAACAAGCAACACTTTTTAAAACAACCCATGGGTTAAGAAGAAATCAAAAAAAAAAAACTATAAAATATTCTGAACTTAATTTTAAGAAAAGAAACCATAACAACATATCAAAATTAAGGATCAGTGAAAACAGCATGTAAAAGTAAATTTTTACCTTTGAGTACCTATTTTACAAAAAAAGAAAATTTTGTATCCAGTTATTTAAAGTTCTACCTTGAACCACTAGATAAAAAAAGAGCGAATGAAACCACAAAAAATTAAAATAAAGGAAACAACAATGATGATGATGATGATAAAACAAAGAAAGTGAAGATGAGGAGGAGAAGGAGAAAGAGGAGATAAGCAAAATAAGTAATGAAATAGAAAATTGAAAAACAGTAGATGAAATCAATGAAAACAAACTACCTTTTTGTTGATTTACTCTTCACAAGGTTGCTGTGAACTTTTGACTCTGTTCTAGAGTTTTGAAAAACTTGATGTTGACAGTTTTTTCTTGTATTTCTGGTGTTTTTGAGGAGAAATGGGCCCTCAGAGCTTCCAACTTTGCCATTTTTGTTGACATTACTTGGCTGTGGTTTTAAAGTGCATTTCCCTAATGAGTAAAGATGTTGAGCATCATTCCATTTGATTCTTGGTAATTTGTATACATATCTTCTTTGGAGAAATGTCTATTGAGAGACATTGCCTATTTATATTGTTTTCATTCATATTTTGCAGTACTATATTCCCCTTACAAGCACTTATAATATATTTGATTTGTAAATATTTTATTACAGTCTGTATCTTGCATTTTCATGTTCTTTAGTCCATGTTAAAAAATTAAAGTTTTTTTGGAGGCTCAAGATGGCGACGGGTCTGGAGCGGCCGTGCCAGGAGACAGCGCAACCCTGAGAAGTGTGCGCTGTGATACCAGAGTACTATTTGCATTTCCAAGAGCAACAAAAAACGAATAAATCTTTGAACAACTAACCTACAATGATAAACAAGCAACTACAGGTTCAAGGTTTTAGGGCCATCTCAAAAGAAGACTCCTGAGAGTGCCCAAGCCGTGCTGCGGGTTTGAGCGAGCAGCCGGAGACAACAAAGGCCAAGTAAGTCAGCAGAGATGACACAGAAACCAGGGAGTACTGGGATTGGATCCTGGAAGACAACTACCACTGCTATAACAATCCAAGTAAAATAAAAGCACATTACTATAATACAAATGACAATCATGAAAAGAAAACAAACGAATAAAATCACTAGCTGCAACCTAAGGAACCAAAAAACACAGAAAACAAACAGCAAAACAGAAAGTAAGGAACAAAAGACACCTAAGACAACTTAACAACCAATAAAATGCTAGGAATAAATCAACACCTCTCAATAACAACTGTTAATGTAAAGGGTTTAAAACTGGCCCAACTCTGTGAGCTCTGTGAGTCACCCCCAGTACACCCCCACTTGCGGGGTGAAGCCTGTCTGGCTCCCACCTGCCTGGCTCCTGCCCACCTGGCTCCCACCTACCACACCAGGCTACGTGCCTGCAACAATGCAGCCTCCATTTTCTCGGGTGGGGGTGGAGATGACCAGCTCGGATTGGCCTGGCTGGCCCCCCTTGGCTTGGCGTGGCCCCTCACTGAGACATGCCACTTGTGTACCTCAATGCAGGGCCCCCCGGGGCCTGTGGACTGGCCTACAATCCCACTCCCCCCACAGACCTCTGATGGGGCTGGTGGAGGGGCTCCCCAATCAAAAGACACAAATTGGCTGACTTGGTAAGAAAGGTGGACCCAACTATATGCTGCCTACAAGAGACCCATCTCACCCATAAAGACTCACATAGACTAAGAGTGAAAGGATGGAAAAAGATCTTCCAGGCAAACAGAAAAGACAAACGAGCTGGAGTAGCTATTCTCATATCTGACAAAATTGACTTTTAACAAAAAACCATAAAAAGAGACAATGAGGGTCACTACATAATGATAAAAGGACTGATGCATCAAGAAGGCATAACAATCATAAATATGTATGCACCCATTGTTGGAGCACCCAGATTCATAAAACAAACTCTATCAGACCTAAAGAAGGAAATAGGCACTAATACCGTAATAGCACGGGACCTGAACACCCCACTGTCAATATTGGACAGATCAACTAGGCAAAGAATTCGTCAGGAGGGCAGGGAAGAGGAGCCTGCCCAGATTGCCACTCCACCACACCCTGGGCTTTGGCCCCAGGTAAACTCCCTGTTTCTGGGAGGCAGACACTATCTCTGTGGCCCTCAGTTTGGAAGAACCCCAAACTGATTTCTGTTTGGGAGAGGGGAGCCTGGAGTGCTCTGGAGCTAGATTGAAGCTGCCAGAAAGCACTCCCAGAGGGCGCCCGGGTCAACCCGTGCTGGGGGGATTCAAAGAGGAACTGTGGGCTGTGGGTCCCTCCCCCAAGGAGCTCACACCCTGGAGTTGGAGATTACTACACAGATAGCTGCAGCACTGGGAGGAAAGTGACAGATCCAGAGGAGGCCTTATCCAGAGCCAAAAAAGCACCCAAAGCGTCCCTTCCAGAAACCTGAAACTCTTCCTGGGCATGGTGGGGCAGGGCACAGCTTTGATGTCCCAGCTGATAGATGAGGATTGCAGAAGACACGCCTCAGCCCTATACTGTGCGCACAGAGTGGGGAGGGGTCCGGCCAAAGGAGGCGGAGTCTCGGAAAAAAAACTACACGCCCTGCGGGCCACCTTTGCAAGGCTCAACAGCCCCACCTAGTGCACACAGAGTGGGAAAACGCCCTGATAGCGAGGTGCAGAACACACATAACTTGCGGGCCTGACAGGGAGGTATCAAGCAGCCTAGTAGAGTTCAAACTGATCAGAGAGGTGGCTCCCCACAGGTGCAAGACCCAAGTGAAACTCCCTGCCAAAATGAACAAAAACCCAAAAAGAGATACCAGTAATGCAAAAAACCAAGTAAGTACACCACCAAAAGCTAGACAGCATGATGAAACCAGGAAAAATATACAGGATCTGAAAGAGGAAATGTACAAGGAAATTACTGTCATAAAAAAAAATGTAACAGAACTTGCCGAACTGAAGAAGTTTTTCAGCGAAATAAAAAACACAATGGAGAGTTTAACAAGCAGGTTAACGGAAGTTGAAGAGAGAACCTCTGTACTTGAAGATGGGCTGTTTAGAATAATACTAGCAGACAAGAAAAAAGGATCAAAGATATTGAAGAAAATCTGAGAGAGATATTAGACAACCATAAGTGCTCAAATATCTGAGTCATGGGTATTCCAGAAGGGGAGGAAAAAGGAGAATGTATTGAAAACATATTCAACAAAATAGTGGCAGAAAACTTCCCAGGCATAGGAAAAATCACAGATCTTCAGATCCAGGAAGCTCAACGATCCCCAAATGTATTCAACCCAAAAAGGGTTTCGCCAAGACATGCTATAGTCAAAATGGCAAAACTCAAGGACAAAGAGAGAATCTTGAAAGCTGCAAGAGAGAAGAGCATTAAAGAACTAGAAAAACAAGAATAATCCAAACCTAAATTAGTAGATGGAAAGAAATCATCAAGGTCAGAGCAGAACTTAACGAAATTGAAACCCAAAAAACAATACAAAAGATCAACGAAACAAAAAGTTGGTTTTTTGAAAAGATAAATAAAATCGACAAACCACTAGCACGGCTAACAAAAAAAAGAAGAGAGAAGATTCAAATAACAAAAATTAGAAATGAAAAAGGTGATATTACAACTGACCGAACTGAAATACAAGGAATCATCCGAGACTACGATAAACAACTATACGCCAACAAGTTCGAAAATCCAGAGGAAATGGATAAATTTCTGGACTCACACATGCTACCCAAACTAAGCCATGAAGATGTAGAAAACCTGAACAGACCAATAACAATAAAGGAGATTGAAGCTGTTATCAGAAAGCTCCCAACAAATAAAACCCAGGACCAGATGGATTCACAGCAGAATTTTACCAAGCATTCAAAGAGGAAATGACACCGATTCTTTACAAACTATTCCAAAAGATTGAAACAGATCCAGAGCTTCCAAACTCATTCTACGAAGCAAACATCATCCTGATAACAAAACCAGGTAAATATATAACCAAGAAAGAAAACTACAGGCCGATATCCTTGATGAATATAGATGCAAAAATCCTCAATATAATATTAGAAAACAGAATACAAAAACACGTATGTAAGATCATCCACCACGATCAAGTTGGATTCATCCCAGGGATGCAAGGTTGGTTCAACATATGCAAATCAATAAATGTGATACACCATATATTAATAAAATCAAACACAAG
>NW_007728366.1:301636-303551 GCF_000696425.1 Galeopterus variegatus
GACAAACCACTAGCACGGCTAACAAAAAAAAAGAAGAGAGAAGATTCAAATAACAAAAATTAGAAATGAAAAAGGTGATATTACAACTGACCGAACTGAAATACAAGGAATCATCCGAGACTACGATAAACAACTATACGCCAACAAGTTCGAAAATCCAGAGGAAATGGATAAATTTCTGGACTCACACATGCTACCCAAACTAAGCCATGAAGATGTAGAAAACCTGAACAGACCAATAACAATAAAGGAGATTGAAGATGTTATCAGAAAGCTCCCAACAAAGAAAAGCCCAGGACCAGATGGATTCACAGCAGAATTTTACCAAGCATTCAAAGAGGAAATGACACCGATTCTTTACAAACTATTCCAAAAGATTGAAACAGATCCAGAGCTTCCAAACTCATTCTACGAAGCAAACATCATCCTGATAACAAAACCAGGTAAATATATAACCAAGAAAGAAAACTACAGGCCGATATCCTTGATGAATATAGATGCAAAAATCCTCAATATAATATTAGAAAACAGAATACAAAAACACGTATGTAAGATCATCCACCACGATCAAGTTGGATTCATCCCAGGGATGCAAGGTTGGTTCAACATATGCAAATCAATAAATGTGATACACCATATTAATAAAATCAAACACAAGGACCATATGATCATCTCTATTGATGCCAAAAAAGCATTTGATAAAATCCAACACTCATTCATGACAAAGACCCTCTATAAACTAGGTATAGATGGAAAGTATCTCAACATAATAAAAGACATATATAATAAACCCACCACCAATATCATCCTGAATGGGGAAAAACTGAAAGATTTTCCTTTAAGAACAGGAACCAGACAAGGATGCCCACTCTCACCAACCCTATTCAACATATTATTGGAAGTATTAGCCAGAGCAATTAGAGAAGAGAAGGAAATAAAGGGCATCCAGATTGGAAAGGATGAAGTCAAACTGTCCCTGTTTGCAGATGACATGATCCTATATATTGAACAGCCCAAATCATCTACAAAAAAAACTCTTGGAGGTGATAAATGACTTCAGCACAGTAGCAGGATACAAAGTCAACATACAAAAATCAGTACCATTTCTATTCACCAATAGTGAACATGCAGAAAGAGAAATCAAGAAAGCCTGCCCATTCACAATAGTCGCCAAAAAAATAAAATACCTAGGAATTGAACTAACGATGTGAAAAATCTCTATAACGAGAACTATAAACCACTCCTNTTAAGGATTTAAATATACACCCCGAAACAATAAAACTTTTTAAAGAAAACATAGGAGAAACACTTCAGCAAATAGGGTTCGGCACAGAATTCATGAATACGACCCCAAAAGCACGGGCAACCAAAGGAAAAATACAAAAATGGGACTATATCAAACTAAAAAGCTTCTGCACAGAAAAAGAAACAATTAACAGAGCTAAAAGACAGCCAACAGAGTGGGAGAAAATATTTGCAAAATACACATCTGACAAAGGACTAATATCCAGAATATATAAAGAACTCAAACAACTTTACAAGAAAAAAACAAGCAACCCAATCAAAAAATGGGCAAAAGAGCTAAGCAGGCATTTCTCTAAAGAAGATATACAAATGGCCAACAATCATATGAAAAAATGCTCAACATCACTAAGCATCCGGGAAATGCAAATCAAAACCACACTGAGATACCATCTCACCCCAGTTAGGATGGCAAAAATCCAAAAGACACCGAAAGATAAATGCTGGCGTGGCTGCGGAGAAAAAGGAACTCTCTTACACTGTTGGTGGGAATGCACAATGGTGCAACCCCTATGGAAAATGGTTTTTCGGGACTGCCTCTTCAGCAAAGAGTGCTGTGATAACTGGATATCCATATGCAGGAGATTGAAACTAGACCCATACCTCTCACCAT
>NW_007728366.1:304045-312150 GCF_000696425.1 Galeopterus variegatus
AAGGAATGGAAATCATCAAGTCGAAGGTATACCTGTTCCCCAATGTTCATTGCAACACTCTTCACAATAGCCAAGAGCTGGAATCAGCCCAAATTTCCATCATCGGATGAGTGGATATGGAAAATGTGTTACATCTACACAATGGAATACTACTCAGCTATAAAAACAAATGAAGTACTGCCATTTGCAACAACATGGATGGACCTTGAAAGAATAATATTAAGTGAAAGGCAGAGAAAAAGAAATACCACATGTTCTCACTTATTTGTGGGAGCTAAAAATAAATTAATTAATTCACTCACATACATACACACACACACACAAACAAACAAACAAACAAAACCGGGGTGGGGAGAGGAAGATATAACAACTACATTTTTTTTGAAGTTCTTACAACAAGCAAATGGAAAGGACATGCTTGGGTGGGAGTGGGGAGAGGGAGGAGGGAGGGAGGTTTTGGTGATGGGAGATAATGATCAACTACATTGTATATTGACAAAATAAAAAGTAAAAAAAAAATAAATAAAGTTTTTGATTTTGATGAAATATAAATTATCATTTTTCCACATCCTATTTTTAAAAAACATTTCCTACCACCAATGTCCTTAAAATTTCATTTCTCTATGAAAAACTTATAGTTTTATTTGGTAAGTAATGTTTGAGATTATTTTTTGCTACGAATATACAACTGTTCCAGCAACTTTTATTGTCTCTGCAAATACTTAGGCCTTTTTAATTTCTACGAGCAATACTTTGTGTTTTTTAGTGCACACCTCATGCAAATATTTTTAAATATATTACTAAGTATTTTATAGATTTAGATATTATTGTAAATAGTATTATTAAATTTTAAATTTCCATTTCTGATTACTCACTGACATTATATAGAAATAAGTCGATTTTGTATATTGAACCTCACCTTCTAGTTCTAATATTTTTGTTTTGTAGATTTTATTTTGTAGAAATTTCTCCATGTACAGTTGTGTCAAATAAAGATAAAGACAGTTTAGTTCTTTATTTCTAATGGCATTTTTTTCCTGCCATTTGCAATGGCCAGGATCTCTAACACAATGTTGAATATAAATGGTAATGGCAGACCTTTTTCTTGCTCCTTATCTTAGGTAGAATGTGTCCGGTGTTTTGCCATTAAATGTGATGCTAGCTATAGTTTTTCACATATGTGCTATGTTAGTTTAAATAAGTTTACTTCTATTTCTAGACTGCTGAGGGTTTTTGTAATGAATAAATGTTAATACTTTCAAAGCTTTTCTGAATAATTTGAAATAATATAATAATTTTATGTTTTTAATATGCTTATATGCTGATTTTCTTTGATTAAATCTTTAAAACTAAAACAAACCTGCATTCTATGAATTAACTCAACTTGGTTACGATGTATTGTCCTTTATATGTATTGATTAATTCAAACTGCAAGTATTTTGTTAAGAATTTGCATTCATGTTCACGACTGGCCTGTGGTTTTCATTGATGTCTTTTTTTTCTTTTGCTATATGATAATCACAGTCGTAGAATGAGCTGGGAAGTGTCACCTCTCCTATATTCTGGTCGACTTTATATTAAATGTATGTTATTTGTTTTTTTAAATGTTTAGCTCATATATTTTACAATTCAAGTCATCTGGACCTTGAATTTACTTTCTGAGAAGGTTTTTACCACAAAATCAAAATTTTAAATATATGTGCTGCTATTTTATTTATTTCTTCTCAGTGAGCATTAGCATTTTTGATCTTTTAAGGAATTGTCTATTTTATCTATTTTGGGAAATTTATTGACATAAAATAACATTTCCTTATTTTTCTTTTAATGTCTTTATATCTATATTGATATTCACTTTTTTCTGTTAGTGGTAATATGCACCTTTCCTCTTTTTTTCTCAAACTGTTTTTTTCCAGACAACTCTAGATAGAAGTTTATCAATTTTATTAATCTTCTCAAAGAATATGCTGTTGCTTTCCTTTATTTTTTCCTAATGCTTTTATGTTTTCCATGTCATTGATTTCTACTTTTATTACTATTTCTTTCTGTTTGCTAACATTAGATTTCGGTTATTTTTTTCTTTGTTAGTTTTTTAAGGTGAATGCTTAGGTAGTTCATTTGATACATTTCTTTTATTTGAATATATGTATTTGATGTTGTAAATTATCTTCTACAAATTTTTTGGCTGTATCCCACAAATTTTCAGATGTTGGGTTTTTATCTTTATTTAGTTCAAAATATTTCTAATTTGCCCTGTGATTTCTGCTTCAACCCATAAGTTATTTAGAGGAGTCTTTAATTTAAAATAAATGGATTTTTTATAGCACACTGTTATTAATTTCTAATTTATTTCCTTGTTGATGGAGAATATATGTCACATGATTTCAATCCTTGTAAATTTATGGAGGCATGTTTTATGACTCCCAATATGGCGTATCTTGGAAAGTGTTGCATTTGCACTTGAAAAGAATGTTTATTCTATTTTTATTTTTAGTGAAAGTTCTATAAAAGTCATATAGGTAAATTTATTTGGTAATATTTGTCAAGTCCATTTTATACATACTGATATTCTGTCTAATATATTTCTATCAATTATTGAGACAGTGATGTTGCAACCTCCAACTATTTCTCTAAATTTGTCCATTTATTTTCAGTTCTATTAGTGTTTACTCTTTTAACATTGAAACAGTTATGAGGTACATAGACATTCAACATTTCTTTATACTCTCTATGAATCGACCCATTTATACTTGTCTTCTTTCTTTAGAAATGTTTTTCTTTATTTCAAAATGACTTATAGGATCTTATCCAGAAAGTCTTAACATTTCTTGTGGGTTATCACTCAGTTTAGTTCCTAGGAACCTAGAGGAGTGATGAAACCTTATTTAATAACTCCCTATTTACAAGATGACTTCTTTTGTGTTCCTAAAACTTCTACTTTGATTCCCAATATATCAACATTTTTTAAAAAAAATATTATCTTTACACTATATAGAAACAATAGTTTAGGGCCAGCCCGGTGGCGCACTGGATAAGTGCGCCGCTTGGGAAGCGCGGCGGCGCTCCCACCCGAGGGTTTGGATCCCACATACAGACCGGTTCCCGCTCACTGGCTGAGCAAGGTGCGGGAGCATCACCGAGGGTTGCAATCCCGTTGCCGGTCCCTGGTCTTGTACGGGGGCAACACTGAGGGTTGCGATCCATTGCCGGACACGGAAAAAGACAAAAGACAAAAAAAAAAAAAAAAGAAACAATAGTTTAAGTCAATTATTTGTTTTGCTGTAATAAGGCCCAGCAAAGTCTTACCACCTCAAACAAACCCACTACTCCTATCTATGCTCAAGAAGCAGTTTGGTTATCAAAGACTTGCTGTCTCTTGTAAGCCTTTCTTCAGTATCCACACACTGTGCACTCATCTCTATTCTCCAAGGAGCACACCATGGCTGCTGGGTTCCTCTCTTTCTCTTCTTCTTTCGATTCCTTGTCCTTATCTTTCAGCTTCTCCTTTTTTAGAGTGAACTGGATCAGATTAGCTGCTGGTTTGTGCTTAAATAACACATTCCAGTCTTCAAACCCTGCTTCCAGCCATAGAAATGCATACTAGTGAGTTTGCCATTGTTAGGCTCAGCAATATGGATGTTCAAAGACTGGCTTTTGATCAATGAATGCACCTCTCTTCGCTGCCATCTTGAGAACAGTTTTCTGAGAGATTTCCCACACAATTTTTTAAAGTTGCTTCAGGTCATCAGGAATTTCTGGTATGCTCTGGGTAGAGCCATGGCATACAATAATCTGGTTTTTCATTTCCTCATTATACAAGCCCTGCTCAGTAAGATCTTTCAATAAGTTTGGACTTACAGTCCTAAATTTTACTGATAAGACTCTGTGAGTATAAATGTTGCTGGTATAAGGTTTAATGGATTCATTCTTCAGGATCCAAGAGTTGAAGCAGTAGGCATGGGAGCAATAAGTGAACTTTTTCTTACACCATACTTTGCAATCTTCTCTTTGAGAAGTTTTCAGTCCCATGGGTCCATGGGAGTAACATTCCACACACCCCTTTGCTTACTGGAGAGCCCTCACAGGTTTCATATGGGCCATGCTCCTTGGCCAGGTCACAGCTGGCTTCCAGGGTTCCATAATCAATAACTTCGAAGATTTACTTATTCAGTAACTGGGCCTTAGGACTCTCAGAATGATATCTCGTCAGGATAAAAGCATCTGCTAGAACTTGTACCCCAGCTCGAATGGGATGATAGCATTTACTTGATAAGCATGCCTCTGGAACAGGGTAGTGGTTTATATCAATAATTTTACTCAAGTTTCAAACAATGACTTTAGTGACTTCAGCCAATTTCTTAAAGTCATAAGTGTGTTCTGATGTAACATTCATATTCAAAGCCAAGAAAGCAAAGTTACAAGCCGCAACCTAATCTTTGCTGGTATACTCTACTATTTCTGTGCACAGATTGCTGTATTTGATCCTTCCCAGGTTCTGCTGGTTGCTCTTCCGATTACAGGAATCTTTGCAGAGTATGTACGGGGTACGTGTCTCTGTCTGAGACTCAATGATGGCAGACCAAAGCTGCTAATCTTTGACAGCTGTGCGGACACAACCCTGTTTCTCATAACTCTCATATAGCTTCACAGATTCCTCTCCCCAAACTTCATCCAGACCAGGACATTCATTTGGGCATATAAAAGACCAGTCCTGATTAGTTTCCACTCATTTCACAAACAGATCTGGAATCCAAAGGACAAAGAAAAGATCCTTGGCATGCTACTTTTCCTTTCCTGTGTTCTTCTTTAAATAAAGGAACTCAAAGATGTCTAAATGCCAAGGCTCCAGGTAAATAGCAAATGCCCCAGGATGCTTGTTTCCACCTGGATCCACATATCAAGCTGTGTTGCTATTTACTTTGAGCCTCAGTACAAAGCCATTGGAATTACCATTAGTCCCAGCAGTGTAGCTGCCAGTAGCCTGAATACAACTCACAGCAACATCAATTCGTCCAGCAGACTTAGAAATCAATGCACAGTGCTTTAGAGTGTCATAAATGCCTTCAATGCTGTCATCTTTCATATTCAGAAGGAAACGGCTGGAAAGTTGTGGGCAGTTGGTACTAGCATTAAGAGAACGGGAGAGGCATGAGTAAACCACTTCTCAGAAAGAAGGCTATATGTTTCGATTGCAGCATCGATGTCTTCTTTGAGAATCCCCACAGACACCCTCATCAACATATGCTGTGGTATTTCAGACACTTTTCCATTGATTTTCAACAAATAGGACCACTCTAGCATCTTAAAGCTAAAGTAATTATAGGAGAAAACTTAGTCATAGATAATGGCAGAATTCAGGTGATCTTTATTGTCCAAAACTATATCCAGTGCTGACTTGTCCACCATGGGAGAGTGTTTGCCATTATGTGGATTTATTTAGTTGTAGACGTGTTCCATCATGTCACTGAACACTTTCTTCAATTCTTTGTGTAAGTTAGAGACAGTAATCCTTACTGCCAGGATGGCATAGTCAGGGTGTTTAGTAGTAGTCAAGGTGGCAGCTGTTTCAGCAGCCAAAGAATCTAGTTCCACCGTGGTGACCCAAATGTATGAGCCTTGGATTACTTTCACGGTGATCTGAGTGGGATCAACAAGGTCCATATTTGAGTCCATAACAAAGCTACTGGATTGAGACATAATTTTGTCAAACATGACTGCTCTTGCCAGCCATCTATCTTGATCACATACATAGCAGCTACTGGCTGTGGTGCTGAAGGATTCAAGATGGCACCACTGGGATTGAGGAGGTGGCAGAGTGCAAAGGTTTGGGTTTCAAGCTCTGCTCAGGCACAGGGACAAGAGTTGGAGCCAGCCAGCACTTTCCTCACCAGAGCTGAGGTGCAAAAACCCAAATCTCCTGGAACCCGCCACCTGCCCCTTTTATACTTTTAAATGTCTTTCTTTATCCCGTGTAAAATTACTTGCCCTGAAATCTGTGTCTCCTGATTTAATGTAGCCACTCCAATGTTCTTTTGAGCACTGTTACCATAGTATGCCTTTTACTGTCTTATGTTTTACCTATTTGTGTCTTATTTAAAATGTATTTATTTAACTGTAGTTGCTTGAGCAACCTCCATACTGTTTTCCATAGTGGTTGTACTGATTTACAATAGCGAAGACATAGAACCAATCTAAATGTCCATCAATGGATGACTGGATAAGGCAAATGTGGTATATATAAACAATGGAATACTGTTCAGCCATAAAATGAATGAAATTCTGCCATTTGTTACAACATGGATGAAGTTAGAGAAAATTATGCTGAGTGAAATAAGCAAAGCAGAGAGGGAAAAATACCACATGTTCTCACTGATACGTGAGTGCTGAGAGAAAGAAGGAAGAAAAGAAAGACCACAGTGGTGTGTCGGACTTGCAGAGGGAGAGAGCAAACTTAGGGATACAAAGTGGATGGGGGAAAGGGGGATGGGGAGGGAGGTCGGGGATAAATGGGTGGGGGACATGGGTTATAATTGCAATTTGTGGTAATGGGCATGCTGCCAGTATGGATCTGGCCATCACATCTCGGGCACGAGTGGTGATGGTCAGTTTTGTAATCCATGAATATTCATAAAAACACAAAAAATAAATAAATAAAATTTATTTTTATTATTATTAGCATGTAATTTGGTCTAAATTATATATTGACTATCTCAACATTTTACTTGGATATATTTTTAATGTAATTTTCAATATCACTGGGTTTAAATTAACCATCTTGCTAAATGTGCTCCATTTGTGCCACTATTCTTTTACACTGCCTTCCTTAGAATTAATTAATTGCATTTTGTTACTCTTATCTATTATTAATTTTACTTCTAGCTGCTTCCTTTTAGATGGTTTTTCTGAAGTATAAAAATATAGTTTTAACTTATCACAGTCTATCTTGAAATCCTATTACACCACTTCATGTATACTATAAGAACATTACCACAGTATATTTTCACTTCTTGCACTCACTTATGTGGTATTTTTCTATATGTGATATTTTGTGTTGTATATATAATAAACTCCCAAAACACAATCTTTTTGCTTAAACAATTCATTATCTTTTAGAGAGATTTAAATATAAGAACAAAAGTTTGATATTTTTTAATGTGTTCACAATTTTCAATGCCATTCATTTCTTTGGTAGATCCAAATTTCCATCCTGTATTATTTTTCTCCTACCTGAGAAAATTTCTTCAATAGTTCTTGTACCATGGGTCTTCTGACCATAAATTCTCTCAACCTACGTATGTCTTAGAATAAGTTAGCATTCATTTTTGAAATATAGAGAAATCTATGTTGATATATTTTCACAGGTATGGAATTATATGTTGATTTTTTTTTAATTCAGAACTTTAAATACATCACTCTATTGTCTACTAGATTGCATTTTATACTTAAAAGAAGTAAACTGCCATTCTTGTATTTATTTTTATATGTACTGTGACTTTTTCCATCTGACTGCTTTTGAGATTTTCTTTATTACTCTTCTTCAGCAATTTGGCATCATTTGTTTTGATGTTCTTTTCTTTATGTTTATTATGCCTGCATTTTTTTGAGTTCTTGATTGCAGAGTTTAGTTTTTATCAAATTTGGAAAGTTTTTGCTATTTTATTTTCAAATATTTATTTTATTTTCTGAAAATGATTCCATTTTCTGAGACTGCTATTAGAAAAATGTTATGCACAGTGAAATTGGCCCACAGCTCATGGGATGCTGTATTTATTTATTTTACAGTCTTCTTTTCTCTGTGTGTTTCCTTTGAAGAGTTTCAATTACTTTATCTTCAAGTTCATAAATCTTTATTTATTTTTTTTCGTTAAAATTTTATTTTGTCAATATACAATGTATTAGATTATTATGGCCCATCACCAACACCTCCCCCCTCCTCCCTCTTTCCCCTCCCACCCAAGAATGTCCTTTCCGTTTGCTTGTTGTAACAACTTCACAAAAGTATAGTTGTTATATCTTCTCGCCCCCCCCCCGCCCGGTTTTTTTGTGAGTATGTGGGTGAATTAATTTGTTTATTTTTAGCTCCCACCAATTAGTGAGAACATGTGGTA
>NW_007728367.1:0-2650 GCF_000696425.1 Galeopterus variegatus
CTATGTTCATCAGGAATATTGGCCTGTAGTTTTCTTTTTTTGTTGTGTCCTTATCTGATTTTGGTATCAGGGTGATGCTGGCTTCATAGAATGAGTTTGGGAGAATACCTTCTGCTTTGGTTTTTTTTTTGAATGGTTTGAGAAGAATTAGTGTTAATTCTTTAAATGTTTGGTAGAATTCAGCAGTGAAGCCATTCAATCCTGGGCTTTTCTTTATTGGGAGACTGCCATTTACTAATTTAATCTTGTTACTCATTATTGCTCTGTTCAGGCTTTCTTTTCCTTCTTGAGTCAGTCTTGGTAGGTTGTATGTGTCCAGAAAATTATCCATTTCCTCAAACGTTTCCAATATGTTGGTGTATAGTCTTCATTATAACCTCTAATGAATCTTTGTATTTCTGTTTCAGTTGTAATCTCTCCTTCGTTGTTTCTGATCTTTGTTATTTGGGCCTTCTCTCTTGTTTTCTTACTCTAGCTAATAGTTTGTCAATTTTGTTTTATTTTCAGAAAACCGACTTTTTGCTTCATTGATCTTTTGTATTGTTTTTTGACCTCTCTGTAATTTAGTTCCACTCTGATCTTTATTATTTCTTTTCTTCTACTAATTTTGGTATTGTGTTGTTCTTGCTTTTCTAGTTCCTTGAGTTACCAACATTAAGTTGTTTATTTGAAGTCTTTCTACTTTTTTGATGTAGCCACTTATTGCAATAAAATTCCCTCCTACTACTGCTTTTGCAGTATCCCATAAGTTTTGGTATGTTGTACTTCTATTTTCATTGTTTCAATGAATGTTTTGATTTCCTGCTTAATTTCTTCCTTGACCCATTGGTTGCTCAGGAGTGTGGTGTTTAATTTCCATGTATTTGTCCAGTTCCCAAAGTTTTGCTTGTTATTGATTTCTAGTCTTATTCCATTGTGGTCTGAAAAGATACTTGATATGATTTCAGTTTTTAAAAATTTCTTGAGACTTGATTTGTGATCTAACATGTGGTCTATTCTGGAGAGTGATCCATGTGCTAATGACAAGAATGTGCATTCTGCAGTTGTCAGGTGAAATGTTTTGTAAATGTCTGTTAAATTCATTTGGCTTACAGTGCAATTTAAGTCCAATATTTCTCTACCAGCCAGTCACAGAAAAAAAGAAAAATCCAGTGTTGCTTTCTGCCTAAATGATCTGTGTAGTGCTGAGAGAGGGGTGTTGAAATCCCCAACTATTATTGTATTGGGATCTATCTCTCCCTTTAGATCTAATAATATTTGCTTTCTGTATCTGGGGGCTGTCATGTTGTGTGCCCCAGCTGGAGGAGGCCTCTCTGGGCAAGATGGCTGCAGTTGTGGGAAGGACCCTGTGCCCCCAAGAGAGACACTGTGGCACTCTGGGCGATGTACCTCCTCAGCTGGAGTGGGCCACTCTGGGCAATGTTGCCTGGGTGGTGGGTGGGACCCTGTGACCCCCAAGAATACATTGAGTTGTTCTGTACCTCCACAGCTGGAGTGGACCACTCTGGGGAAGGTTGCTGAGGTTGTGTTCAGTACCCTGCCCCCCAAAGAGACCGTTGGGTGCTCTGTAGCTTTGTTGTTGGGGTGGGCTGCTGTGGGCTAGGTCACCAGGGCCATGGATGGGCCCTCACACTCCCAACAGAGACACTGAGTTGCTCTGAAGCTCTTTAGATGGAAGGTTTTGCCCTGCATAAAGTTGCTGGGGTTGTAGGCAGGCCTTTGTGCCCCCAAGAGAGATGCTTGGTAGCTGTACAGCTCCTCAGCTGGAGTGGACCTCTCTGGGCAAAGTTACCACGTCCATGGACAGGCCCCTGCACCCTCGAGAGAGAGATTGGGTTAATTTGCAGCTGCTTATCTGGAGTGGGCTGCCCTGCCCAAGGTTGCTGGGGTTGTGGTCAGGCCTCTACGTCCCCAGGAGAGAGGCTGGGTCACTCTGAAGCTCCCCTCCTGGGGTGGGTGGCCCTGGATAGACTTGTTGCTGCTATAGATGGGGCTCTGTCCATGAGAGAGGAAAGCAGGTGGTCCACAGTTTCCCAGCTGGAGTGGGTGGCTCTGGGTAGTTTTGCTGTAGCTGTAGTGGGACTCTGTGCAGGGGTGCTCCACTGAAGAGAGCAGGGCCACTTCCAGTGCAAAAGGCCCGATTGGTCAGCTCTTTGACTCCAGTAAGGGTGAGCATTGTCTTCCTCTATCCTGGGGCTGGCTTCTGCACTACAGTGGACCACCTGTTCACAGGGGTGCAGGGCACTGCTTTAGCTTGGGTGCTGAGTCATGGTGTGATGAGAGGCCTTAGGACTGTGAAGATTCTGGGCCTATTTGGCCCCAGGAAAAAATGCGCTTGGGTGTTGGCTCTGATCTCAAAATGATGGCATCTTGTGGCAGCCTGGGAGCTAGGGGTGTGGGGTTGCTCAGCATGAACTCTTTCTCTGGATTAGTGCAGTTATGTGGGCTCCCCACAACTCCCTGCACTAAGATCCTGGACTGCAAGGGCCACATGACCCCCTTGTAGCTTGGATTGCAGGTATGTGCTACATAAGAGGAGACCATTCAGGATTCTCTTTTCTACTTTTTTTCATGAAGTCTTTCTTGGTTTGAGTTGATCTTGGTTGGGTACTGCACTTTCTTTTTTTCTTTTTTTTTTTTTTTGTCTTTT
>NW_007728367.1:3446-5101 GCF_000696425.1 Galeopterus variegatus
TGTGACTATCCACTTGTTGTTTTGGACTTTATTTGCATCAGAGGCAAGAGTTGGGCACCTCAAGTCAGCCATCTTGAACTGCCTTAGCATCAGACAGAACTGTGTTCAGATCATACCCCATTAGCTGAGCAGCTGTGGGCCAGTCCCTTAATTCCTCAACATCTTAGTTTTCTTGCTTGTGAAATGGGGATTATTCTTACTGCCAAGTGTTGTGAAGAGCAAGTTGAACTCAGATGAGCAGAATACCTAGCACAGCATGAGGGATGTAGTGGGCACTTAGTAGTAATGTGAGGTTCTTTCCCTTCCTCCGTCTCACCTCATCATCGGTTCTTCCCATGGTGTAGGGGTTTTCCCACAGTTCTCTGGGATTATATCCTTTTGTTGGTCTATGGAAAGCTTTTCTTCTCTGTTTTCTATCTTTCCACAGTTGTTTTATTTAGACTCATTGAATCTAAGACTTGGAATATTATGGCTTTCAAAAATGATTTGACATATTTTTATCTGTTGATTTATCTGTCTGTTGGCAGTCTTATGTGACGACTGTGTTGTCACAAAAGACAAAAACAACGCTCTACCTGGAATTGGGAGACCTGCATTCAAATGCTGGCTCTATCACTAATAAGCTCAGTGATCTCTGAGCCTCCAGTTTCACTGTGATAACTGGGGGTAGCATGTAAAAAGGACATAGGTTTTGGAGTTCAAATTTTGTATCTGCTACTAATTAGCTGTATAATGTAAGGCTTTTTCACCTCTCTGTTCCCTCATCTTCCTCCTGAAGACAGCACTGTCTATGCTGTAGGCTGTTGTAAGGATTAGATAAGAGAATGTACAGCTTCAAAGCTTCACACATTGTAAACTCTTAATGAGAGTGACAAAAAACAATCTGTCTGCTAAATACTATTATGTTTAGTATCATTCATGCATGTTTTCCGAGGTAGTTGAGAGATCCCGTAGGAGAGCAGAATTACAGTTGAGAAGTTTTAGAGGCTACTGAGCAATTTTCTCAAGGTCACATAGGAATGTGATAATGGAATGGTATGTAGCTGTGAAAATGATGAATAGTTCACCTTATTAATATGCTCCTTATTTATGTAATCACTTGGGTTATTTCTAGTTCTTCTCTTTTATAGATAGAATGATTATCCATATCTTTGTTCAGACTTTTCCCTGCCTTTGGATTATTTTCTTCAGCTTTATATTCCAAAGTGAAATATCTAGGTCAAAGGTTATAAACATTTTTGCAGCTCTTGTTAACATTCTGCCATATAGTTTGCAGAGAAACATTTCCAATTGACAGAAAAGGTAAATTTCCCAAGTCTTGGTTAAAAATAAGGACTTTGGTGTCATTTACATGATTCTAATCTCAGGCACTTATTTGTTTAATGGCTTTGAGAAAATTACTTAACCTCTTTAAATCTATTTTCTCATCTGTAAAATGGAATAAAAGTAGCTACTTCATGCTACATGTCAAGCACTTAGTGCAAGTGTTTATAGTGCTCAGCCTTCATTGTATGTCTTAGATCCATCTGTACCCAACCCCCAGCCGTCTTTCACTTGGACCACTGCCTCCTAATTTGTCTCCTGAGGTACATTCTACCTCACACCAGTCTATTCTCCCAACTTCCTTATTGATAATCTTTAAAAAACAAAGACAA
>NW_007728367.1:6125-7893 GCF_000696425.1 Galeopterus variegatus
CATTTGGGATTTCAAATTGCTCTGAAATTAAATATGTAGGTGTTTTTCAAGGACCTTTTAAAACCCAAGTGTGTCTTAATTAAATCTTGCTTATTTTTTTTCTTATATAATCTTTCATGTTAACGTGGGCAAGTCTGAAGAGAGGGTGAACACTTGTAGCCAGTATAGTTTAGGATCAAGCAATATTTCATCATCTTAGCCAACATTCTTCATCTAAGACCTATAATAGCATTACCTGAACCATCCAGGAGGCTGGGCAGAGAATCATCTTGAGCCAAATAGCAGGAGGACTTAATGATGAAGATGAGCATTCCTAAGAGATTAGATTATGCCTGGTACGTTTCCTTTCATTCAAGACCTCCAGCTGTTTTGGTTTGCATGTCCCAGGAGTGCAAACTATTTTATGTTACACTCCTAACTTCTGCAAGTTCAAAACTGTATTTTGTTCATTCAGATGTAGAGTTCATTCTTTCATTAGTCTATTCAACATTTATTCAAAACATACTATATTTAAAGCCCTGATTAGGCACTGAAAATATAACAACTCTGGTTATAAGAGAGAGATTTTGTAGGATACACTGTCTCCCTTTACCTCATGTTTACCTGTGGAAGAACTTCTGTTGGAGTATACGTGACTTAGCTTCTTGGTCTTCTTTTTGAGACCTGCTTACCTGCAAAGAGGGTGGTTGTTTTCTGGTCTACTCTTATTCATAGGGCAAACTAAGCTGAGTAGGTCCTGTCTTCAAGGGGGAGGCCTATGATGGTTTTTTTGTTTTTTGGTGTGAGGAGGGTGGGTGGGACTGGTGGGTGATGGGGCTGGAGAGGAGAGGGGAGCCTACAACCTTAGCCACATTTTCCAATATATATTAGCTTTTATCAATAAAATCACCTACATTTTGATCTGATTTCTGTATCTGTTGCTCATTGGGTTTTTCACTCAGTAGAAAAGAGGAATATTTATTGTTTTTACCTTAGGGGACTGGAAAGCTTTTGGCAACCTAGCCCACAGGCAAATGGCTGTCTTAACCAGGCACAACTGTGTGTGATGGGTGTTTAGGCCTTGGTAAGTGCAGAATGCACTGATCCTACCAAGTAGGACTGTGCTGCACTGTATGGGTAAGCTTGGGGCACTTATACTTTGGGTTTAGTGGATATAGTTTTGACTGGTGTTGCAGGCGATGCTGAGGAACAGGTTGGATCTTTTTAGTCATTTGGGGTGAAAGAGAATTTGCTACTTTTACTGTGTTTCAGTCAAGGCTGCAGGCCAAGGCTTCAAACTGCAAAAGTGACAAAGTTTCAAGAGTGCTTTTGTGTGAGGTTCTTCCTTTAAACTGTGAGAATCAGGCCAAGGTAGGAAGCAATAAATTGGCTTCACCACATTCAGTTAATTTCATTCCAGGCCAAAGGAAGGCCCCCAGAGGAACTAATCTTAGGTTTACCTACAAGATCTTAGTAGGCCAGCTATCTTACGACCAACCAAGAGCAGACTAAGAAAGTGTCCTCTCTGCAGATGGGCAGGTCTCAAAAACGAGAGCTGGAGGAAACTAAACTATACACTGCCTAGGGGGACAGAAGCATTATTCCAATACTACCTTAACAGAAGTTTTTCTACAATGAAACATGAGTTATGTTTGCTCTGGATGTTAATTATGTAAATTTTGGTCATTATTTCATGGAACTGTAGCTTCATCTATAAAAGAGTTGTAGGTTTTATTAATAAGCAAATAAAAAGGAATGGACTTTAATTCCTTAAAGTCCTTTTTTTTTT
>NW_007728367.1:7950-16104 GCF_000696425.1 Galeopterus variegatus
CCAGAGGAACTAATCTTAGGTTTACCTACAAGATCTTAGTAGGCCAGCTATCTTACGACCAACCAAGAGCAGACTAAGAAAGTGTCCTCTCTGCAGATGGGCAGGTCTCAAAAACGAGAGCTGGAGGAAACTAAACTATACACTGCCTAGGGGGACAGAAGCATTATTCCAATACTACCTTAACAGAAGTTTTTCTACAATGAAACATGAGTTATGTTTGCTCTGGATGTTAATTATGTAAATTTTGGTCATTATTTCATGGAACTGTAGCTTCATCTATAAAAGAGTTGTAGGTTTTATTAATAAGCAAATAAAAAGGAATGGACTTTAATTCCTTAAAGTCCTTTTTTTTTTGTCCTTTTTTTGAGACCAGCTGCACCGCACTCAGCCAGTGAGCGCTGTGAGCGCACCGGTCATCCCTATATAGGATCTGAACCCGTGGCGGGAGCGCTGCCGTGCTCCCAGCGCCACACCCTCCCGAGTATGCCACGGGCTCGGCCCCTTAAAGTCCTTCTTTAAGGAATATATGGCGTATTCTTGGGTTGAGAGAAAAATAAGCTGGTTAAAGTATTGCAAACCCAAACATTAAGATGATTAAAAAGGCCTGAGCCTGGAAGGAGATCAGGTTTTCTTAGAAAATCAAGGAGGAATTAAAGTGGTTTGAAAACTATGCTTCAGTCTTATCAGAAAAGGAGCCATGGTAGACTGAAAAGACAAAGCTAGGAGAAAACTTTACATTTTATGAGAGACATGAAAGGAAAAATGAGATCTTAAGCTGGGATAGATAGATATAAAAAGGAAGGGAGAGTCACTCTAACGATTGCTAGTTGGAAAGGGAGATGGGTCTGAAAAAATACAATAAAATAAGAGTGGGACAAGATCTGAAATGTTTTACCAGAGTTCAGAGAATATTGCAAAGTGCCCCTTTAAAGATTTGGTGAATAAAGAAACTGTGGTATATCTACACAATGGAATACTACTCTGCTATAAAAAAGAATGAAATACTACCATTCCCAGCAACATGGATGGACTTAGAAAAAAATTATATTAAGTGAAATAGGCACAGAAAGAGAAATACTGCGTGTTCTCACTTATTTGTGGGAGCTAAAAATAAATATACAAACAAACAGAGGGTGGCAGGGAAGAAGACACAACAATCACAACAATTCCTTGAACTTGTTAAGACAAGTGAACAGATATGATGTTGATGGTTGTGAAAGGGGAGAGGGAGGAGGAAAAGAGGAATTGGTAAAGGGACATGAAAATCAACTACATTGTATATTGATAAAAAAAAATTTTAAAATATTCAGTGAGAGTTTGAAGTAAGAACAGCTGGTAACTTGATTTGTATAGCTCAGGGATGGTGTATTAGTCCATTTGTGTTGCTATAATAGAAATACCTGAGACTGGATAATTTATAAGGAAAAGAGGTTTATTTGGCTTATGATTCTGGGACAGCTGCATCAGGCATGAGCCTCAGGCTGCTTCTACTCATGGCAGAAAGTGGCAGGCAGCCAGCGGGTACAAGCACATCATGTGGTGAGAGGAAGCAAGAGAGAGAGGGGAGGTCCTAGGGTCTTTTAAACAACCAGCTCTCTCTGGAACTAATAGAGTGAGATCTCACTCACTACCCCTCCTCCCCCAGGGAGAGCATTAATCCATTCATGAGGGATCCACCTCCATGACTCTAGCACTGATTCCAACACTGTCACATCGGGGATCAGATTTTCGCATGGGTTTTTGGGGGACAACACATCCAAACTCTATCAGATGGATATGGTTTTTGCATGTTGTGTGCTGCATAAAGATTTTTGCCAGGTTGAAATCAAGCTGTAGGAGCTGGCCAGGGTTTACATTTGCCCTGAGGGGGCACCTTCTTCTGATATGTAGAAAGCATTCATCTGTCCCAATGGGTTAGTGGTGGCAGCCCTGGGATAGCAATGCCAAGTATTTACAGAAAATTTACATTTGTGAGGGAAAGCCCAGAGACATCAGCACAAAATACAGAAGAGTTCACTGAGTTTCAAGGTGATGGTTACTGTGATTGGGCAAGCAGGCACCACCTGTGCACTGAAGGACCGTTCCCAAACTCTTTATGAATTTAGGACTCTAAGGGAAGGCAGGGAAAGAGGAGGCACATTCAAGGGAGGGCAGCGCAGGCCTGGCTCATTGTGGCCTGATGGGAGGAACCTTCTGGCTGGGGATGTCTAACTCAGGAACTGAAGGCTGACAAGATTTGTTTAATGAATGAATGTATTTTTGTTGTTTTTGCGGGGAGGTCTCTCTCTCATATGGGAGATTTTATATGATAAGACATTGAAGAATATATTAGAAAACCAAATATCTGGTGCAGGAAGTTGAAAGAGAAATTACCATGAAGTAAGCTATTTATTTCTATCCAGCAGTGATAGCTCTAAACTGTAAGAGAAAGGGAGGGAGGAGCTTTTCTAGAAGAAAATAGGATCAATGGAAAAAAATTAAACATGAGGGATATGTCCTACACCTAGCAAAAAAAAAAAAAAAAAAAAAAAAAAAGAGTACTGAGGACCTGGACATCAAAACATGCAGAAACTGTAGTGTGTTGATGTGCCCATATGAAGGTTTAGGTCCTTACAGGGATGTGGACTTCAGAAACAGTGAAAGCAGTTCTGGAATCTGCTGAAGTCAGTTGGAAGAAATGTGAAGACTGAGAGATGATCTTCGTCAGGAAGTAGTTTTCGCAGCCTAAAGCAATTACACAGCAAAAGGCAATTGCAACAGATGCTGTGGCCCAAGACTAAAAGTTTCTGCTTGTAAAAGATTGTGGAGATGATGACCGTATTAGTCTGTTTTTGTTGCTTATAACAAAATACTTGGAACTGGGTGATTTATAAGAAGATGAAATTTATTGCTTACAGTTTCTGAGGCTGGGAAGTCCAAAGTCGATCTGGTGGTGGCAACAGTGACCCAGGGGTCTCACACTGCAAGATGGTGGGAGCAGAGAGAGAGAGAGAAAGACAGACTCTCCTCTTCTTTTAAAGCCCTCAGAACCACACCCCTGACCACCATTATTAATCCATTCACTACTGCAGGGTCCTACAATCCAATCACGTCTTTAAGGCTTCACCTTTTACTTGCCATCATAGGATTTCCCACCCTCTTAACAGTCATAGTGGGGGCTAAGTTTCTAATACATAAAACTTGGGGGACACAATTCAAGCTTCAGGGAGTTTTGGAGGGACATAATTCAACCCACTACAATGACTCTACTAGGCAAAGCCCACATTCAGTTCAGTCCTTTAGTGCCAAAATTATGGGGCTCAAAGAAGAACTGGAAGCTTAAGAAATTTTGAAAGAGTAGGCTGGGAAAAGTTTCCATAAGTAGGTAGGGCCTGTGGTAACTAGGGCTACTACCCTTGAAAATTTCTAAACTTTTAAAGAAGGCAGTAATGCCTCAAATGCCATGCTTTGAGAGAGAAGACACAATACAAAGTTGGATTTTCCCTCCAGTATGCAAATGATAAGGTCAGAATTAGCCTCCTGCTTGGAGATTTCTCCTAGTTGAGGTTTTTTTTTTTTCTTTTTGTCTTTTTTCGTGTCTGGCAACAAATCGCAACCCTCAGTGTCACGCCCGTACCGGACTGGGACCGGCAATGGGATCGCAACCCTCGGTGTTGCACCCGCACTTCGCTCAGCCAGTGAACGGGAACCGGTCTGTATGTGGGATCCGAACCCTCGGCAGGAGCGCTGCCGCGCTCCCAAGCGGCACATTGTAGCAGTGCGCCACCGGGCCGGCCCAGGTTTTTGTTTTTTTAATTGTGCTAAAATATATGTAACAAAATTTACCATTTTAACCATTTAAATATATAGTCCTGTATCATTAAATACATTTACATTGTTGTGTAATCATCACCATCCATCTCCAGAACTTTTTCATTTTCCCCAGCTGAAATTGTACACATTAAACAGTAAATCCCCGCAGTCCCTGGCAACCACTACTCTATCTTCTGTTTCTATAAATTTGACCTGTAGGTACCTCCTGTAAATGGAGTCATATAGTATTTGTCCTTTTGTGACTAGCTTATTTTATCTAGTGTGATGTTCTCAAGGTTCATCCATGTTATAGCATGTGTCAGAATTTTCTTCCTTTTTAAGGAAGGAAATTTAAATAATATTCCATTGTATGTATGTACCATAATTTGTTCATTCATCTATGATAGATACTTGACCCCTGAGTTTTAAGTTTTGGAAAATTGGCATAATATTATAGGCATCCTGGTAAGACTGAAACCAAGAGGATTGTGCTCTTCTTTGTAGACCCTCTATCTCTTAAATGCCTTGGAATTTCTGCCATTGTGTTTGGAAACAATTACATGGGTCTGGATTATGCCAAATACTGGATTCTGGGAACACTGTCTTGCTTGTTGTGGTAGCTGATCCAAAGCCTGAGGACTGACTTTTCTTTTAAAATTGGTGGGTGTGGGGCAGGTGATAATCTTGCCTGCCCTTGTAACTCTTTGGGTTCTTTAAAAGTGGAGGATATCAAAGACCTGAGATAAAGGTGAATTAATGTCACTTTCTCCATTATAACTTGATGCTGTTTAAAAACAAACAAACAAAAAAACCAGACAGCAGCAGCAACAAAACCACCTACAACTCTACCCAGCCATCAAGAACTCTTCCTGCTGGGAGTATAGAATAAGAAGTTTGAGAGAATGAATTTGGTTTTAATATTGTTGGGCTTCATTTCGGATACCTCTTATACACCACATCAAAATCTTCTCTGCATGGCCTCTTATTCCAGCCACAGCTGCAGCGACCAGTCCCATGCAGGCTTCCATGATCTTCACAGGTCCTTCTGGAGAGCACCTTGTCTGGGACCACACCCTCTACCTCTCCCTACTTTAGGCATCTCTCACTCTGACTCCTGGGAGAACTTGCTGAACAAGCAAGGGCCACTGATGTTGAAAAGCAATCAGGTGAAGCTAAAATGATTTCATTTTTCTATTTTTGGGTGCTGCTTTTGAGGTGAAGGCTGCTGGCCTAAGAACTTGACCCACTGCAGGCTTATTTATTGGGAAAATGTGTTCTAAGGACTAGAAATCTTAATAGACTGCACTCTAAAATTTTTGTCAAGTAGAGACCTACCTATACCTACATAGTTATTGATACAATCACTATATTGTATTAATGATTGGGACTATAAGCCTCATCCTAAGTCTTTAGAATTTTATAAAGCATTTCCTCTGGAAATCTTGAACCTTAAGGACTTCTTGGCTGTAATACCTTTAAGTAGGATAATATGCATACTTTCTTTAGTGTTGTGTCAGCATGGTAGTTGGGAGATAAATGGCCAAGAAACAGTTGTAGGTATTCCCTGCTCATTTTGCATTCAGCATACATTTGTTGAATGCTTTCTACTTACCTCAAGTGGTAGAGGATACCAATAGTGTGCGAAAAAACAAAAAATCCCGCAGATCAGAGACAGAGTTCTGATATTAACCATTAAAGGTCTGCCACCACCAAAGAACACCTATAAATCCTAGAAGGACCTGAAACTCCTGAGGTTCCCAAGCTGGGCTGGTGGGGAGCCAAGGGCCTCAGCCACACCCGTCAGCATCCACATCCAGCCCAGCAACAACCACTGAGCCATTGCTGGAAGCACCCAGGGCTCCCCTGCAGGAATGAGGGGGCTGCCACAGACCTCGACCACACCCCACTTTCTTCCTCTTCCCACCTTCTCCCCCTTCCCCACAACTGTGCCGCAACAACATCTTAGACGTGAAACAATAATTATAATAATTAATTAATTAAAAAAGAATAATACATGATTTTTGTCCTCATGAAACCATAGAGTCCAGCAGGAAGGAAATGACATATTGGTATTCGGCAGGAAGAGATGGAGGCTTGTGTGCTGATGCTGCAGCTGCTGCAGTCACGAGCCTCCTCATTGTGCAAAGGCTGGAGAGTTCCACAGCATAGAAGGAGCGTATTAGTCACGCACTGGTTTCATCCCTGCCTTTATAAGAAGTGGCACCTCAACAATGGTTTGTAGCTAAGTAATCCCATATTTTGTGGTATCTGCTTTTTAAATCTCCAAGTGCTGTGATTTTGCGTGTCACACGCGCATTATTTATTAAAGCAGGATTACAGTGTGAATGATGGAGCTTTTTTGGGGGGGAGCGGGTGTTGTGTGTAGACCGTGTCACCCTTGCTAGGCATCCTTCACTCGCCTGTTTGTAAGGTGTGGCAATCTGAGTAGTCACTGTGGTCGTCCCATTTCCCACGGTCTTTGGAAATCTGATTGGCAGCATTGAGGAGGTAGTAAAAGGAGTGTGCACTCATTTCCTTTTAAGGCATGACATGTGTGAAGTCACAAGATCAGTCGGGGAAGGAGCATACTGTGACTCAGGTGTATTGGTTCTGTCTTTTGGGATGAGGCATAAGCTCATGAATTCCAATCTGGAAAGGAACTGCAGGGAAGACCACTTTCAGGACATCATTGTCATCCTGACAGTTTCTTTGGTGTCCTTGGCAGCCCTTGGCATTTGGTCAGGCATTCTTCTCCAACTTGAAATTCAGGCTGTGGCTCCTGCAGGAGAGGAGCTGTGACTCATTTGTGACTCACTTGGCCAGCTTTAGTTTCCTTACACTCAGTTAAGCAAAGGCACGAAACAATTAAAAATACAAGTAGGAAACTAAGGCTAATCAAAGGGGGATAGTGACTGGTGTTTACTATCACTGTTGTTTCTCTAGACTTACATTTTTAAAAACTCAGTAAGAAAAATGTGTTAGTGTTAGAATTCAGATCTCTTGTTTATGATCTAAAAATGAGACCCAGAATCTGATTTGCCTTTCTGATTCTAATCTGATCTCATTCTAATTCTAATCCTGTGCACAACTAACCTATATATTAAGTATAGAATTTTTCACTAGCTAAATGCAGTTTCCTCAAATTTGTCATAGTTTTTCCATTCCTGTTGCAAAGTGTTATCAGTTTGCATTAAGGTGTTAGTTGATTATTCAAATTATTTTCAGGTTTATTTTTAAATTATGGGTATACTTCCAAGATGTGTTCTCTACAAATTCACATTAAAAGAATTATTAGTTCTTCAAATCTAGGAACTTTAATTGTGTCCTTCATTAATTCTCCTCACCCCCCAAATTAGAATTACAGTAAAGTTTACAAAAGGGACATAAATGTGCCCTCATCTCTCACATATTAAAAAAAACCCAAATTCTCCTTCAAATTTAGATATTTTTCAAGTTGTGATATTTTTTGCCTTCTTGATGTCTTGGTGCCTCTGCTGTTACTGGAGTTCAGAGCTTCATTTCCCTTCCATTAGACCATGGCCTGAATATGCCACATTTTCTGTCATCTCCTTTTCATTGTATATGCTCTTCCTTACAGTAAGAGTACCTTTTCCTTTGGATTTGCTGGTTAACTCCCATTTGTCTTCAAAATTCAACACAGGTGGTGGCCTTGGTTGGCCCCTCTGTTCCAGGTGCCTCTCCTGTGTGCTCCCCTGCTACCCCTTCTTTGTCACGACACTTAACACTGCACCCTCCTGTCCCCTTGTCTTTCCCATAGCTGGCTGTGAACTTCTTCAGGTTGTAGGTGGTTTCTTGTTCACTCGTTCCTGGAGTGAGTGAGTGAATGAATTAAATGTTCATCCTCATTATGCTGATGTGGGAACTTATTCCTAATTTCAGAGACTGAGAGCCAACTTTGTGTGTTGTCAGACCCTTGCTTTTCTTTTCTTTTCTTTTTAATCCATTGAATATTCACTGCCCTAGTGCTGTAGGAGAGAGTAGATTCCATGGTCTTTGCACAGTGGATGCTGCTGCTCCAAGTCTTTATTCATGGAGAATTATGTTTACCTCGTTTGTAAATCTTATCACTCTGCATTTTACTTGCTAACTGGAAGCGTAAACTCCTTGTTTTTCTGTAGTTTTTATCTTAGAAGGAGCTCAGTGTTTATTGACTTGGAGTCAAAACACGTTTGGCTTAATTGCTGTAAAATGAATGAATAATTAGAAGCAATTACTTTGCTTTGGAAACTGGGATCTTGCAACTGACATTGCCCCAAATGGCAAAAACTTTAGGAATTTACGTTGAAAGTAGAATTGCACCAATGATCTCATTGGCAAATTGGCTGATACAAATGTTTGCCA